>NW_020229537.1:0-72325 GCF_003227725.1 Camponotus floridanus
TAAGATATCTCATATCCAACCGGGATGAAGCACTAATCTTAAATTTTTTGTTACAGATGCACTGGCATAAAAAGCCAGCACAGCCGGCCTTGGCTACAGCAGCCCCGGATTCAGCAATATTAAACCTTGTGCAGCAATCCTTCTTATTTGCACACTGCACAAAAGTCACCGGAGCTATATGCCTCGATGACGACAACAACTTATGTCACAAGTGCTATTCAAGGATTCGTACCTCACTCATTCATGAACGATACCGATCAATGCGCACACATTTCTTCGTAAACAGTCATACCGTCAGAGACGAATTCTGTTTAAAGTGCAACGCAACAGTGATACAAATTCGACCAATTAGTGAGTGTACCCCTTGTGCTTTAACAGCACGCAGCTTCCTCAGAACTCTTCACGACACATCGACTCATGTAGACGAATGTGAATATCCGCTAGTATTAAATGTAGTTAATAGAGTTTTCCTCTAAATTCATCGTAACGAGGGTATGTCCTCTGATGAATCAGTTTATTGCGTTAAAATCACAGGATATCGAGACTTTGTTTTAAATTGTTATTTATGCGAAACGTGTTATCAAAGCATTCAACCTCCTATATTGCAAATGCGATTTTCTTTTATTTTCTCTCACTTTATTTCTCTAGAACCACATCGTTCTGAATTACTTTGTGTTAACTGTCTTCAATCTATTACTGTGTTAACACCGCTCTATCAATGCCCTACATGTCTCAGAGATATTATTGATTTTCTAACTTTTAACATGAATTAGATTACTCTAGCATGTCTCAGTCTACTTCTACCCCTTTATGCATTAAATTACATGGATATCTCCATTTGCTTACTCGCAACTATTACTGTTGTACTTGCTATACTATTATTTATCACCCTCTTCTTCAAAGACACTTTTTACCATTAGATCAGCATACTATAAGTATTGCCCCTCACACGCTCCCTACCATATGTAGTTGTTGTCGAAACCCCATGACTATTCAGAGACCCATAACAGACTGTAATATTTGTATTAGATACTTTAGTGGGCTTACTTCTTTGACTCCCCTAACAATTAAAAGGGATGGACCCTCTTCATAAAATAATGCATGAAGAACTCGATGGTTATATATGCAAAGGTGAATACTATTGCCCCGTATGCGTGACACACGCATCAACGAAAGACTATCCTGTTAAATATCACGTTATATCACACGATCCACCTCATCCTCCTCCACTTAAATGTTACTTATGTGCTACTCCTATAGCGCAAAGAACTCCCTTGATAGATTGTCAAAATGCTTTTTGTTTTACCTTGAAGAAGAGAGAGAGCAAGAACTCTCACGTAACCGTCATAATGAATAATTCAAATCTTGAAAACATTTCTTGTGAACATCCGATCCACCGAATTTTACAACACTGTCCAAACATATGTAGTTACGAATGTAAAAAGGTTATGTTTTACAAAAAACCAGGAAATTGGGATAAACCTTATACTCGAATGTGTTGTAACTGTTCTAAATTACGCCAAATTAGAAGCAATCATGAACTTGTGGTATGTCATTGGATGACATCTGGCAATATAGTATTTGCTAAATGTGAATTTTGCGGATCTGATTTAGATGAAACTCGTCCTCTCTTAGAATGCAAAGAATGTACATTTACATATTTCGAAAGAACATTATATGAACTAAAACATGGACGGGATATAAATCAATTAGGTGTATTTGCCTTCTGCAGTACACATAAAAAGGGAATATACGCATAAACGGCAAAAATGTGCCCTCCTTATAAACAGAGATCTACTATACATCCTATTTTACGAGACTCATTTTATAATAGTCTTCTCGTAAAATGTATAATCATTACAACTCATGACGTTCTTTATTCTTCATCACTTATATTATTTGTTCTAATTGTTACAAACCTAAAGCTTATAACAGAGTCTTAACTCGATCTGTACACACCTTTCAATATGGCAATGTGCCTATTCAACGGTGTCAAACGTGCGGTAAACCATGCTGCACTAGTCGACCAATCGTAGAATGCCAAGAGTGCTTGCGTGCTTATTATCGATTTATATTTGTAGCAATGAAAAACGAAAGTACTTTTGAACGATTGATCGGCATATCCATAAATCCTATTACTTTAGAAGTAGAATATGGATTGAGAGAAACAAGAACTGAACCAATCGATCCAAATGAATTCTTAACGATATTAGATTCTTGATTCTCTACAACAAATAATTTTGCGATATTTTACAGATATTCATACATACATATATATATACATATATATATTGAACAAACATAAAATAAAAAAAAAAAACGATAATAAGTTATTATAAAAATATTACTGAAAAAATATGAAAACATATATCTTCTATATACTTACAAATATACATACAAGCATATATAAAATGAATACATGTTAATGGATATTTTGAAATAATCCACTCTCTTATATACAAAATATATATATGTGTATCCTCAAAGCATACATAACGAAAAAAGAAAGGAAAATGTAATCGTTAGTTGATATAAAATATTATGTTATCACCACAATCATTATTATAATCTCATGTAACAAAATAGAATATATATATATTATATTATTTACACATAATTATTTCAGACCATGACGACCTTACTCTTATTAATCATAATAAGCGAAGCGTCTGGCCTAATTGGATTTGATTGTGGCGGACAACACCTCAATATCACAGCTGTCTCATTACTTGATGTTGGAGAATGCGACTTAGACATAAGCACCCCCAACACCACCGAAGTCTATATACAATTATTGCAATTATCTGACTACAGCTACACGGAAGTTATTCAATGTAAAGTTGAAATATCAAGAAGCATTTACCATTGCGGAATGCATTCGCACATTTCTATTGTTCATAACGGAAAGGCCGATTATGTACACGAAACCGATTATTCTCAATGCTTGAGAATGTTTCAAGATGGAACCACCACCTTAGGAGATCATCATCTCGTCACAGGATTAAAGGCTAATCAAACGACCTACCGTAGTATTACTATGGCTGGACGAATACAAGTAGACGGATATTGTAAGGGAACGCAATATTCCGACCCTTTTGGAACTTGGGACGACGTCGTCGTTCAAGCAGTTGCCAAAATATCACTGAGATCTTCATACGTACCTGTGCAATTGAATACTGGAAAAATCAGATTAAAATCTGGCACAGTCTGCGATCTCGCTGATACCTTTTGTTTAGATGCTGATAATGGATATTCTTATTGGAAATCCATACCCACAACTTCCTGCAATTTTCATCAGTATGACGTCCTCTACGAAGGACCAGCTACTAAAATCGCCGAAAATCATTCCACTACAGCAACACCAACTATTTATAGCTTGGTAACTCAGGAAATTACTTTCGCTCTCATGAAGACGAAAGAATTACCATTATGTGGATATACTCTCTTGTGTACTGAACACCCAAAGCTTTTCATTTTAGAAGCAAATAAAGGCGATACCTTTGTCAGTCGAGGAACTATTCCAGTAAATAATCTCGACATCTTCACGTATATGAATTCAAAATTCGTATACATAGAGAAACATATTAAACAGCAAATGACTTCTCTATATCACAATGTGATACAGCAAAAATGCGTTCTCGAAAGACAAGTAATCACTAATGCCTTGTCCTTCGCTACTACACAACCAGAGGAATTTGCCTACCGTCTAATGAAAGGACCTGGTTACATGGCAGTTACCACTGGAGAAGCCGTACAAATAATCAAGTGTGTTCCAGTGGAAGTCACTGTAAGAAGAACCGACAGATGTTACACGGAACTTCCCGTTACAGTTCACAATAATTCTTATTTTCTTACACCTAAATCAAGAATAATTACCAAAATAGGTAATGAAAAGGAGTGCAGTAATGAATTACCGACCTTGTATAGAATTGAGGATACATGGATCCAACTTACACCTGCTATACAAGTGAGACAACTGCCTCCCCAGCAATTGAAGCCTATGGCAGCCTTAACATGGAGATACCTTACTCCAGGACCGCTAGCAGTAAGCGGAATCTATTCTGCTAGTGATTTAGAAAAACTGCGAAACCATATCATGTTTCCAGCAGAGAAACCTGCACTGCTCAATGCAGTAGCTCGTGGACTCACCGGACATTCCATGAACACTGAAGGAATATCCGTATATAATTTACTAGACGAAGACTCTCTGAATAAAATTGTCGAGAGTACAGCATCCCGCATATGGCAGGGATTCATCAATTTTGGTTCGGCAACCGCTGGACTCGTAGGAATCTTCATGATCATCCGTCTTGTCAAATTAATCATTGACATGATCATCCATGGATACGCCTTACACATGGTCTATGGATGCAGCCTACACTTATTCGGAGCACTATGGAGCTCCCTTGCAAATCTACTACTTCATCTTGCTCGTGAACCCGAGAAGAAGAAGAAGAAACTTGAAAATCACTGTGAACCAGTCACTGACGGGGAACCAACAGCACCTCCAGAAGTTATTACTCAACAACCCCCACCATCTAAACCGCCAAGGAAAACGAAACCTTGCCATCCGGATCCAGAAAACGTAAATATTAACTCTCAATATTCTACGTTAAGAGACCGCTTGAGTACTATAGAGGAAACCGATTAAAACTCCCTGACCAAAATCCTTCAAAAATATCGGATTTTGTCTTTTTTTCGGGGGGAGGTGTTACGTCCCGCTACAAAAATTTATTTTAAATATATAATCAATATATAATCACATTACATTACTACTTATATACTCTCTCGAGTTAGTTTTTTGCTATTATATAATCGAATAATAATATAAAATTATAGAAGATCAAAATGCTGTATTATTCATACAAAGAGAATATTTCTAAAAATACTTCATTCACTCTTTATATAAAGAAAACTCAGTTATATTTAATTATTCTATATAATGAACCCACATTACATGTGCAAAAGATTCTTTAAATTCATATTAAAACTCTATAGTAAATAGCACATTGATCTTCTTGCCTTATTTTTCATAAAATATAAATTGCAATAAGCCTGCATGGCTTAAGAGATGAAACGCGCCTATAAAACTTCAACACTATTTACTCTCAATGCGCCTATATAACGTTGATCATATATACATACAGTAAAATTCTATATTAAATACTTTAATACTAATCTTATATTATTTTCAGCTCTTATAAGGGGATCAAAAACGCTATAATACAAATAATTCACTCTAATTACTGCTATTACAATATTCTTTCGCCTAGAAAAGCATTATAATTCATATTAAATAGCCTTATTGATCTTCCTTCTATTAAGCGCCTGCAAAACCGCAGCCGTTTATACTCTTAAAGCGCCTACAGACTCTATATCGTATATACAAACGCCTAAAAACTTATACCTTTAATACAGTATAAGCAGCGCCTACAGAATAGTAACCTCTTATACTTTTAAAGAGCCTGCAAGACTTCAACCCTTTCTACATGGGATGGTAAAGTCAATTCCTACTTTACCGACCAAGGATAAATGATAATATAGGAAATTCCTACCTTACCGACTGATGATAAAACAGATTTCTACTTTACCGACTTTTTGTTACCGACACTTTTCTACTTTACCTACCTATGGTAACATACCGATTTTTTGTTACCGACACTTTTCTACCTTACCTACCTATGGTAACATACCGACTTTTTGTTACCGACACTTTACTACCTTACCGACTTATGGTAACTTACCAACCCAACGACTTACCGACCTACCAGTTACCGACGTTCTACCAGGAGCATACCTCTTTTATGAATATGCTACCCTGATACTTTAAAATTTTAAAACTTTAATTTTAAAGATATTAACCAACAAACATATATATATTTATATATATTCTTTCACTAGGAGCATGCCTCTTTCATATACATGCTATCCTAATACTTTAATTTTATTTAAATTCAGAAGTTACCGACATACTAACTTACGGACTTACCGACGTATACCTCCTATGAGAATATACTATCCTGATACATTATAAATCTTTAAACCCAAATTTTAAGGACCACAGCCGAATATTTACACATGTTTTTACATAATTCCATATATTTTCGACTCCCTAATCTACAGGGAGGTCCAAATGTTAAATTCCATTATTCTTACAAATTTTGAAGTCTTGTTGGTAAAACATATTTCTTATACGTACACATACTATAGATACTTTTATTTAGCCGTCTACATATACTATATATGCGTTACTAAATACGCATATTCATATTGTTTATAACAAAGATTCGACCATGAGCTCATCAGTTAAATAATTTATAATAATTTAAAGATAAGCCGATGCGATAATTTGGCGACGCAAATCTATTGTAATCGAAGGACACCTGTCACATAAATTATACGAAAAAATATCGAATGTCACTGATAACCTTCAAGAAAAATATCAAGTATCAGAAGAATTGTTGCCAAAAGTGACTCATCGATGACTCACCGCATCCGGTTGCATCAGAATTTTTGCTACTTCCTGATTGGCTACTCTACTTCCCCCACCACCTCAAGACCCAAAAACGGGGACGCAATCATCGTTCAAACGCCTACGCAAAATTGCGCACGCATCACCCTTCTACCGATGAAAAGCTGCGCACGCATCCAATTTTAAGAGGGGAACCAATCATCAGAGACTCCGCCCTGCGAAAAGGAACCTGCTCCCACTCTGCGACAATTGCCCAAAAAGTAGGAATCCCGTTATAAAAACCCATGCAGAGCGACTCTCTTCGCATTTGACTCGATTTGACTCTTAGTTCTTTCAACGTATAACCTTCACGCAGTCACGAGTATTTATTTTTGAGCCGAAAAGGACTTAGTCCGAGAACTGTCAAATCTTTGTACTTGGAACAAAGTATATTAAAGTTTTATTTTATCATCACTTGAGTCTTCTGCCAGTCATTCATCACCGGCTCCTTCAACTCTCCTACAGCGACGTCACCGAGGTAGACAGTCCTCCCTGGAGATCTTCAACTTTACTCTTCAGTACTCATTGGTAAGTACTTATTTCTTTTATTTTACATACTTCTCTACTCTCGTGATTTGCAACGATATTCTACTACACTTACTATCTCTTTATTACGATCTACTACGATCAATTATTGCATCTATGTCTACTCTTGAGATGGTTATATGCAATTATAATTAAACAATTGAAATAATATTGCAATTACATGTCTGATACATAAAGATTTATCGAAGATATTATTATTATTATTATTATTAATTGAATCATTAATACAAATTATTGAAGACTCATTAAAGAGCTTCATTATAAAGACGAATTTACAATCGATTTCAATTTCCGAACAGACTTTCTTAAGTACATTCATGGAAATCACATATAATGGTAGTATGTCTGTCTCTTTTTATCACTAGATTCTCGGCGCGAGATTCAAACGAATATTATTAAAGGAATCATTTTAACTATTTGATTGAAGGCTAAGCAAGCCGATACGGTATCTATCCTTTCATTTTCCAGTACCTCTGTATTCCTTCAGCTTTATAATAAACGAAATAAAAAGCAATCTATTTCCCTATCTACCGAAAGTCCAGAAATTTCTACGAATCTACATATATTTTTCATGCATAATATATAAGGAGTTGGGGAACCTGCCATTTTATTTTACCATATTTCATGGCAGTCCGCCATTTTGTGAACAACTTTCAATAGTACATCGCATATTCGTATTGAAGCAATTTGCCAATGATTTAATTCACTTTTATTGACTCTATTATTTTATTTCATTTTAACAAATTAATTAATTTATTTTATTTAAAATTATATTTGTATGACTCATCGTCGTATGACTCATCATATAATTTATTGAAATATTCTGTTAACGAACACCTGCTGTATGACTCATCATCGTATGATTCATCATTGTATGACTCATTTTTATTTTATTTTATATTCGTATGATTCATCATTGTATGACTCATCATAAAATTTATTATAATATAATTAAATTCATTTATTAAATTAAAATCTTTTATTAAATTGAACATTTGGCAATTTGAATTATTTTAATTTGAATTATTTTATTTTATTATATGAAACATTTTATTCAAATCAATTGATTTCTTGTATTTCATGAACTGTTGCCGCATCTGCGCGATACTTTACCGCTGCATCTGCGCAACTCTATTTTAATTATTTGCGATGGTATATAATTAACATGTCTCCTTATATGATCTTCTCTCTCTAATATACTGGACAGCTTCATCTTTCTCTGATCTGCTATATGTACCAACGACCAAGGAGAGAAGACCAAAGATTAAAATGTACTAGAGGATATTAAATAAATCTATATAAATTTGTACTTTTCCTAAAATAAAGTGAATCTTTATTTCTTAACACGCACGATCCACAAGCATAATCCTTCGGAAAGCAGATAAATCCAGTGATCCAATCAAAGCAGTTAGGTCCAGAGCTCCCGGCGATCCCGAGGTATAGCCGGCATTGCGCAGGTTGCCTCAAAAGATAAATTGGGAGACGCACTTCGCTCATCTGTATGGTAAGCCCAGCAGGTCTGATCCTAGAATCAGAGAGTGAGGGAATAGTTACCGAAAACTGGAGAAGTAAGACGTAACAACGCATATATACTTTATAACAAAATCCAATAAAATAAAGGTATAAATATAATAAATAAGTTTCGCGATAGAAATTAACATATATATATTAACTTGTCCAACAATATCCCTATATGTATATGCATACTATATGCATATACATTTTGTAACAAATTTAACAATAAAACAAAGGAGGAGATATAATAGACTGCTACCGCGACAAAATTAATCAGCACACAAAACATATATATATATATATTACGAATATTAACAAATAATTAATATTAATAACCCCAAGATTTTATACAATAATTATTAATCTTATACGATGATTATTAAATACGATTCAGTAAAAACTTGCTGAAATCAATTTTCATAAGCAATATGCGAATACATATCTATACATATATATATATATATATATATGTGCTAATATAAAAGTCGCCCAAATGAAAATCTTCAAAGAATAAAATATTGTCAGAATCAAAAGACCTCTTGAATAAAAGATCACGGTAGAGCGTGCAATGAATTCTTCGAGCACATCCGTCGTGATCATTCTTAGAAGTAAAACGACCCGCTTTTTCATACGTTGTTCCGAGAATTGTAAGAATAAAATTTCTTTTAGCGACATAATAACTATTAAGCGAAGCGATAATTAATTTCCATATATTCTTATTGTAAAATTTATTGTAATAATAATGGCTTAACGCATTAGAATTTATTAAAATATTATTCATAGACTTGAGTAATCATTAAAAGTCGACTTTGAAAATTTTAAAATATATACATATAAAACCACAAAAATTCTAATTGTTAAAGCCTTTATTAAATAAATAAAAATATATCTTGTAAATGATAAATCTTAATAATTAGTCTTAAGATAATTATTAAACCTGGAAATAATACGTGTAATATGCCAATTTAAACCACGTAAACGAATTTTAAAAGGTAATTCATTAAAAAATATTACTGTTACTAATGTGTCTTATAAAGAGAAAGAATGCAGTGAGCATTCTTCGAAGGACATCCAGCATATCTATTTTTAGAAAAAGAGATAAGCCATCTTCGCATCCGTTGCGTTAGAATCTGCAATCCAAATGCTAAATTTTTCTTTACTAATTGTTACTAATTATTAATTTACTAAATATTAATTAATTACTAATTATTAATTTTAACTATATACGCACCATTGTAAAAATCATTGTAATAATAATGGTTTAATACATCAGAATTTACCAAAATATCACTTAAAATTTAAACAATTGCTATAAATCGAACTCAAATTTTCTAATAACATAAATACGATATTATAAAAAATTCTGATTGTTAAAAATCATTATTAAAAATTATTCTAAAATTATTTAATAAATCTAAGACTCAAGACTTGCAATCCCTACCACAAAACTCTCACCCACCACATCGCAAACTCATAGCAGGAAGGGATAGCTCCAGCAGCCGACCCACCAATCACCGAAGAAGCCCACCTCCTCTCCCTACCAATAAACATCGAACCAGAGGAAGGTATTTAAGGCACCCCAGGCGCTCTCTCTACGCCTTTTAGACAAAGTCGGTCAGCCCTAGCTCTCTCAGCCATTAACTCGCCTGTGTCTCAGCTCTCTCTACGCCCATCAGATCTCCAGCTCTCGAAGAGGAAAAACCTAGAAGCCTACCGGACACCTTAACTTATTCGAAAATAACTTAGTCGCGATTTTGATTTTTTCTTTCGGGACTTAGTCTCAATCTCTATTAAGAGAGCTGTATCAACATTAACACTTTAATAAAGTGCTACCATCCAGCAACCTCTGACTCTTTGGCCATTCTCTGCGCTGCCTTGCCACTTCTTCAGGTTCTCACCGAGGTCGAGCAACCCAGGGAAGGAGCAGCGGTGCCTGTATTCATCCATTGATCCCGTCATCCGGTAAGGAAATAATAAAATAATAATCATTCTTAATCAACCTTGATAATAACTTTGTATATTAGTTCGATTTATTCTAGGCCTATTGACAATTTTCCCAGAATCTTACTTGCCCGTATACAGACTTTAAATTTTTCTTTCGAGTTGAATTATTTAAATTTCAACCGATCCTCTGAGAACGCTCGAAACGTATCCTAGAGTGTAGCGTCGTTCGAGTTAGTCACTCGATGTGCATTGAGTATGTTACGTCTCGAACTCTAATTTAGGCTAACTAAATTTTATTTCATTCGATCAGAGGTTATCTCTCAATTTATTTTCTAGGGCAACCTGCTAAGCCGGCTATACCCCGGGACGCCGAGAGATAGAGTATTTCGCTTCTTTATGTGAGAGGATTGACGACTGGAAATAAACTCTAGGTAGATTGAACCTGACTCAATTTGTTCTTGGAAATATATAATATGTTTATATTTTTATTATTAACAATTTAATAAATACATTTGTGGTATATATTTGTGTGTATAGATTATTTTTCATAGAATGTATGTATATGGAAAACGAAAAATAGACGTAGAGATTTATTGATACAGTTTAGAGATTTTACTCTTCATCTTCGGCAATGGACCTATCGAGTGATTCGATTAAGGCACTTGCGTATTCATCGGCGAGCCTGTCAGCTTCTTCTTCATCCGAGAATAAGGGCTCGACTTCTCGTTGTAAATTTGATCTTTCAAAATCTTCGATGTCTTCGAGAGTCAATGGAGAGTAACTCGGTGGCATGTAACCAGGCCACAGGGGTGATAATACGGGAGAAGATGGGGGAGAGTCTTGAAGAGTAGATGGCGGTGAGATTTGTATGTTTATATTTCTTGACGAGTGAATTTCAGCATTCTCTTCCCAGGCGCTGAATAATATTTCTGAATTTACTTCATCAAGGATGACCGTAGAGCATTCACTAAGATTGTCAGAATCGATTTCTGCTATGCTGTTGTTAAGTTCGTTGCTAAGTTCCTCAAGGGGGTCGTGCTCGTGATTTTCTGGAATGTCCGCTGGATCCAGAGAGAGAGGTGCGAATGATAACTCGAATTCTGATTCCTCGTGGTTATTGATTGCAGTTTCGATTTCTATAGGAATGTCATCGACATCTACGAAAAGTTGGCGAGGAATGGTTACGCCACTCCTGATAAATCGTTGGCGAATCTGTTCACGCCTACGGACACGTCCTTCGCGAACTGAGTAAACTCTATTGGTTATCTGATCAACTCTACGTGAATTTACCATCTACAAAGGTGGTTCATTTTAGTATGGAAATGTGCGTGTTAATGATAATTTGTTAAGTATGATAGTTACTTACGATGATGTAGTAATTTTAGATTAATAAAAGATAGAAATATACACTCTCAGTGTGTATGTCCTGTTAAGAAAATAAAATAAAATAAATGAGTTGGATATTTGATTTAATAAAAATATGAGAGTATAGTTGAGTTTGAAAAATAGAGTCTGTAAAATATTCGGAAGACAAAGTATTGAAAATAATTAGGGTAAAATAAAATATTAAAGATTTAAAATAATATAGTAAAAATATGAATTAAATATTGAAATAGAGTTTTAAAAGCATATGTTCTGTATTAAGAATGTTAAAATGTGTATATAAATATATTGAATGATAATTATGAATTATTAATTTGTGTTTAAAATTTTCAGATTCGATCAGAAGTGTCTAGACAGGAAGGGATATATGGATACAGACTATGTCACTTAATGACATAAAAATAAAAGCGGCTGGCTTATATTAAGTAAGTATAAAATTAATTGAATATTTTAATAATTGAATTATAAGCCAGTGCATAAAGTCTATTATTTCGACAGATCCTCTAAGAGCCAGTCTTTCATTCGAGGTCAAGTATCGATGTGCAAGACGTCCCGTCACAGCGGCTCAGAATCCATAAAGAAATTCTTCAAAAGAATCCCTTTATGAAAACGGCAGAGGAGTAGTATGCTACCCAATGCACATCAAGTGACTGACCAGAACGGCGCTACGCTCTAAGTATTTAATACTGAGGACCGGTTGAAATTGGAATTTCAATCACAAAGAAAAACTAAAAGTCTGTGCAATGGTAAGGTATGGTTCAGGAAAAATTATTAAAGTAGTAAGAATAGTTGAGTTGTCATGCAAGATTAAAGTTGAATCATTAAAGAAATAATTAGTTGATTATTGAATTTTATTACTTACCGGTTGATGGAATTCGCAGATGTATGAGAGGACCGCTGTTCTTTCCCAAAACTGCTCTACCTCGGTGGAGATTTGGAGAAGTGACAGGGCGATTCAAGAAGTTGGCAGAAGATCGAAGATGGTGAGTAAAAATCACTTTTATTTAAATATTATTTGTTATACAATTCTATTATATCTAGAGACTAAGTCTCAAAAGAAAAATTAGAATCGCGACTAAGTTCTTATTATGTATGTGTCCGGTAAGCTTGACTGCTAATGACTGACTGAATGAAAAGCGCGCACAAGACGGCGCATGCAACTTGCAACTACTCTCTGTGGATTGTAACTAGCGACTGCTGTCTGTGGTTCACTCCTTGAAATACTGTCGATTCCCACTTCTGTTCCAGGCGTTGGAGATGGTAAGAAGCAGGCGTTGGAGGTGGTAAGAGAAGCGCATTGGCTGTTCCGTCGCTAGTGCTGTCTCTCTTCTTCAAGCGCGCTATGACGTAGTGGGCGCGCGGTACGTAGTGGGCGCGCGGTACGTAGTGGGGGACCGCGGAGCTGTCAGTAGTGCTTGTGCGTCGAGACATTGTTCATATAATTATAACGGTAAGTCTTTTTACAATAATTTATTAGCTTCCAGAATTTTTGCAATATATATATTTATATATTTTGAATCAGTGAATTTTTCTTTATCATTTAAGACATGAATAATCTTTGTAAAATGCTTTGTTTAAAAGTAATCATTAACTATTGTGTAATAATATAAAAAAAATAATTATTAATAATATCGTCAAATTCCGGTGCTTCAAATCATTGTAATTACATTGTTATTAACAAAATAATGTGTTTAACATAATTTTATAAAAGATTAATTGCATAATATAATTATAAATTGTAGGTAATAATTGTTGATCATAAAATAATAATTTTATAATGAAGAATAATAATTATTAACGCTAGGAGTTCGAAATTATAATATTATTTTAATCTGTCACAGCGGACAAAGAAAGGAATGCGGCGACCGGATGAAGGGGAGATAAGCTCGGAGCGCAGCTGCACCGGATGAAGGGGAGATAAGAGAACAATAGGGGAGATAACTGAGTCACTCGGTAAATACTATTCTTATACTTTTATAATTTCGCATTCAATAATTGCATGCAATAATTTTATTTCAATAATTTTATTCTTTTAATAAAGATACATATATATACATAAATATATATATATGTATATGCATATACGTATGTGTGCATTTATTCTTTTTATTTAATAAATTTATTTAAAAGAAAAATTATTTATAATGTATACATAATAAATGCTAAATTAATAGATCTTAATAATTGAATAATTATTAGTAATATTCATATACATATGCTTTGCATCTTTGTTTTTTTTTTTATGGATATGTAAATTTGATTTGTGAAAATAAATTAAGATTTTTATTCATTAATATTAATAAAATTGAGAACAGCTTTATGCATGCTATTATTCCGAGTGCGCTTGGTCTTGAGACGTCGCATTTTGAAGGGGAGATAACAAAGAAATAGGGGAGATAAGACGGTACGCCGGACTTATTTATGACGCTCTAATAGTCTTTAATAATTTCATTCATACAGAATAATATTCTTTTAATTATTCATATATATATATATGCATGAATTAATTTGTTTAAATAATAAATTTCGAATTATATCTTTCGAATGATATATATATATATATATATATATATATATATGTTACATGAAGTTTTATAAAGTCTAAATATTAATAATTATGAATATTATAAATTTTATTTCGTGTGAAGAGAAGTTTATTACTCGAAGTTAATTCAAAGTCTTATTTTAATTTCTTTATTCGAAGTTCTCTATTGTCTTGGTTCGCATACCAAGGGGGAGATAAGGCGGTCGGCGCAGAAAAATATGAGGGGAGATAAGAGTGCCTTTCTTTCGCACAATGCCTATAGACTGTATTATAAATTGCATGCTGAATTATTCACGCAATAGATTTTCTTCTGAAATAATAATTATTATTAGGTTTTATATATATTATATATATGTATATATATAAACTTGTATATATGTTTATTCATTATTTTCTTATTTAATTTATATTCATTAAGTGACGCTTTATTGTATAATTTTGTACGAGTTTTCTTGATTTATTAAATCATTCATATTTGTTAACTATTTTATAATATTTTAGTATTATAGTTATATTATTATTTCTCTCATTTATAATTCTATTGTTTTGGGTGGTGTTTCAAACTGGGTAATACAATTAATGTCACGCTCACTAAATGTGCAAAGGTTGATCTTTAAGAGGCCTTGAATAAAGCGTGAGTATAGAATTTTACATTTATTAAATGATTTCTTTAATTATAATATTGTATTATTTGTAGTTATTCATGATTGAATTTATTTTATTAAATATTTTTAATTTCTTAATGCATGATTTTAATAAAGTGTGTCGTTTATTAATTTGTCTTATTGAATTATTTTATTGTCGATGTATTTATTATTTTGAAAATAATATTTAGAGTGCACGGGTTTATATTTTTGCTGTTAATAATAATTCTTATGGATAATTAGTAATTTATTAATTTTTATTGTGTTCTTATATGATCGATATTATTTCTCACTTATAATTTCTTTGTTACAGTTCTCGCGTTGAATCAGAGGGTGAAGTCATAGGATGAAATCATACATGCCAAAGGGAAGATAACGAGACACGCAACGTTGGCATTGAACGTCTTTTAAGAGGCTTTTATAATTTTGCATGGGACAAAGAGTTAAGTATGAATTTTTTATTTTAATTAATTTTTGCTTTCTTATTTAATTGTATATATATATATTTATTTTTGTATAATTATAGTCTCGTTTTTAATATTGAGTTTTCTAAATTTTCTTAGTTTTTAATTTTTGCATAATAAATTACTTATGATATATATGTATATATAAGTATATTTGATAATCATTAATTTAAAATGATCGTATAATTAAAAGTCTTCTATTTTATTTTAATTAATTATTTAAAATGTTGAATCTTTGAATGAGTAATTATTTTCTTTATTTCATTTATTTCAATAATGTCCATGTAGAATAATAATTATTATTTTTAATATGTATATTAATTATTTTATTTCTTTTACAGGTTCTCAGAATCAAAAATGGTCTTTTTGAAAAGAGAATCGCTATATACTATTATTCAATATTTCAATTGATTTCTACCAGTTCGGACTTTATGAATATTATTCTCGTATTGAAAGATGTAAGCGTTAAATTCATTCTTTATGTTAATATTTATCGTTCTTGTCCGAAATTTTAAATTAATCATTTAACTGAATAAAATTATTATTTATTGTATATATGTATATATGGTTTTATGTGAAATGTTTATTGAGTTTCCTGGGGATCAAAATCACTTGTTATATTGAGATGGTTAATGCGTTTTGGATTTTAATTTGTTTAATTATTATTTTAAGTTTTATTTACTCGGACAATGTCCTAATTGGGTTGTTAAAATTTATTACATTGATTTGAAAAGGCCTCAATATACTAATGTTGAGTTAAATATTTTATTTTTAAGTGTTTGTTTTACGAAACTTTATTGTATGTATTTCACATATACTATATATATATAGTTTATACCTTATATTTGTATTTGAATTTTTCATGGATATTTATTAATGACTCTATTGACAATTTTGATTATTCATGCAAACTATCAGCTGCTTATTAATACTGTTAATGAAGATGTCTAGCATTCATATAATTATTCATTTGTGTTACGTTTTGAGATTTCGTTGTTACGTCTCGATCGTAACTTCTCACGTATTTATTTGTTACGCAATTGTAACTTCTCTCTATTTCTTTTTCAGGGCAACCTGCCAAGCCGGCTATACCCTAGGACGCCGAGAGACTAAGAATCTTTTGCGCTTCTTTCAGGAGAGGGATTGACGATGGGAAATAGATTAGGTGCGTTGAACCTGACCCAATTTATCCTTTTTGATCTGTTTTCTTTTATTAGTTTACTTCCTTAGAGCTTTACAAATCCTTTATTATTGTTATTATTGTTATTATTTGACAGTTGTAGATAGTGTATATCGTTATACGTATAAATGTGTGTATGTAGTTAATGTTCTTCTCTATAGCATTTCTAAGGCGATATCTAGATATGGTTATTATTCGCGGTTGTTGAAGAAATTATCTCGCTGCAAGTATTCGTAGATCTCGATAAAATCTTCGTCTGTTAGTCCTGCGAGGGGTTGGATACTGCTTGGTAAGACTAGGTCCTCTGGTTCCGGGTAGAAATTTGGTTCAGGGGGATCCAGAACTTGACCTGGGTTGGATGGACCAGCCTCAGTTTCTGTGCTTTGTTCTATGGGTCTTCGTTCTTCCGGTATGGAAGGAAGATCTTCCGGTGTCCTGACCGGCGAGTAGCTGGGATTAGATGAATCCTGGATGGGGGAGTAATTGGGCGATGGCGGCCTGGCTCTGGGCTGTTGTTCCTCTTGAAGAACCGCTGGAGGGTTTCGGGGAGGACGATAAGGGTATGCGCGGGAGGGCGCGAAACTACGCACTGGAGAGTACCTTGTTACTCTGCTTGTTAAGTCGTTCTCGTCGGCAAACAACTGACGAGCTGTAGGGAGCCTAAGTACCGACCGGGAGGCACGCCTGCGGCGTATACCCGCGGCACGGAGGGAAATTTCGCGTCCAACGGAAGAAGTTCGGCGGGGGTTAACCATCTACCGAGGGAATACGACTATTTAGTATGTTTGATGCGATTGATTTAACACAAAAGGGGTTTACTTACGATGATGCGTAGAAAGGTACCTGTTAAGATGAATGGTTTTATAAGGTAAATGTAGTCACAGCAAGGTGGTTCACAGAGTTAAGACGAATAATACGGCTTAACGGATTATTATGAGATAAACGAATGTAGATTATGATAGTATATCTCACTCGTTCTCATATCATGGTTGAAACGTTCGGCTATATACAGTTCATTGGGGTACAGCAATTAATGATTTATTTAATATATTTTGAATTTTTCAGGGGCATGCGGTTGCACCGCGAGGTCCGGAGATTCAGGGGGTACAGACAAGGATACGGGTAAGAGCGGCTGGCTTACTTCAGATAAGTATAAAATTCATAAAATGTTTTCGATAGTTAACTTGTAAGCCAGTGCATTAATTCTACTATTTCGACAGATCCTCTAGGAGCGAGTCTTAGATTCTGAGTCTAGTATCGATGTGCAAGACGTCACGTCACAGCGGCACAGGATCCACGGAGAAATTCTTTCAGAGAAGCTCTCCGTGAAAGCGGCAGAGGAGTAGAATTTGCTACTCAATGCACATCGAGTGACTAACTCGAACGACGCTACACTCTAGGATACGCTTCGAGCGTTCTCAGAGGGTCGGTTGAAATTTAAATCATTCAACTCGAAAGAAAAATTTAAAGTCTGTATACGGACAGGTAGGATTCGGGGAAAATTGTCGTACAACGGATGATAATTTATCTAGCATATACTGAATTTCCAGGAGCATGCGGCTGCACCGAGAGGTCTGGAGATTCAAGGATACAGACGAGGATACGGGTGGAAGCGGCTGGCTTACTTCAGATAAGTATAAAATTCATAAAATGTTTTGATAGTTAACTTGTAAGCCAGTGCATAAATTCTATTATTTCGACAGATCCTCTAGGAGCGAGTCTTAGATTCTGAGTCTAGTATCGATGTGCAAGACGTCACGTCACAGCGGCACAGGATCCACGGAGAAATTCTTGCAAAGAAGCTCTCCGTGAAAGCGGCAGAGGAGTAGAATTTGCTACTCAATGCACATCGAGTGACTAACTCGAACGACGCTACACTCTAGGATACGCTTCGAGCGTTCTCAGAGGATCGGTTGAAATTTAAATAATTCAACTCGAAAGAAAAATTTAAAGTCTGTATACGGACAGGTAAGATTCTGGGAAAATTGTCAATATATTTAGAATAAATCAACCTAATATACGAAGTTATTATCAAGGTTGATTAAGAATGATTATTATTTTATTATTTCCTTACCGGATGACGGGATCAATGGAAAAATAAAGGCACCGCTGCTCCTTCCCTGGATTGCTCGACCTCGGTGAGAACCTGAAGAAGTGGCAAGGCAGCGCAGAGAATGGCCAAAGACTCAGAGGTTGCTGGATGGTAGCACTTTATTAAAGTGTTAATGTTGATACAGCTCTCTTCATAGAGATTGAGACTAAGTCCCGAAAGAAAAAAAAATCAGAATCGCGACTAAGTTATTTTCGAATAAGTTGAGGTGTCCGGTAGGCTTCTAGGTTTTTCCTCTTCGAGAGCTAGAGATCTGATGGGCGTAGAGAGAGCTGAGACACAGGCGAGTTAATGGCGCAGAGACACACCGGCGGCGGCGGCGGCGGCCTTATATACCTTCCTCTGGTTCGATGTTTAATGGTAGGGAGAAGAGGTGGGCCTTTTTGGTGATTGGTGGGTCGGCTGCTGGAGCTATCCCTTCCTGCTATGAGTTTGCGATGTGGTGGGTGAGAGTTTTGTGGTAGGGATTGCAAGTCTTGCGTCTTAGATTTATTAAATAATTTTAGAATAATTTTTAATAATGATTTTTAACAATCAGAATTTTTTATAATATCGTATTTATGTTATTAGAAAATTTGAGTTCGATTTATAACAATTGTTTAAATTTTAAGTGATATTTTGGTAAGTTCTGATGTACTAAACCATTATTATTACAATGATTTTTACAATGGTGCGTATATAGTTAAAATTAATAATTAGTAATTAATTAATATTTAGTAAATTAATAATTAGTAATAATTAGTAAAGAAAAATTTAGCATTTGGATTGCAGATTCTAACGCAACGGATGCGAAGATGGCTTATCTCTTTTTCTAAAAATAGATATGCTGAATGTCCTTCGAAGAATGCTCACTGCATTCTTTCTCTTTATAAGACACATTAGTAACAGTAATATTTTTTAATGAATTACCTTTTAAAATTCGTTTACGTGGTTTAAATTGGCATATTACACGTATTATTTCCAGGTTTAATAATTATCTTAAGACTAATTATTAAGATTTATCATTTACAAGATATATTTTTATTTATTTAATAAAGGCTTTAACAATTAGAATTTTTGTGGTTTTATATGTATATATTTTAAAATTTTCAAAGTCGACTTTTAATGATTACTCAAGTCTATGAATAATATTTTAATAAATTCTAATGCGTTAAGCCATTATTATTACAATAAATTTTACAATAAGAATATATGGAAATTAATTATCGCTTCGCTTAATAGTTATTATGTCGCTAAAAGAAATTTTATTCTTACAGTTCTCGGAACAACGTATGAAAAAGCGGCTCGTTTTACTTCTAAGAATGATCACGACGGATGTGCTCGAAGAATTCATTGCACGCTCTACCGTGATCTTTTATTCAAGAGGTCTTTTGATTCTGACAATATTTTATTCTTTGAAGATTTTCATTTGGGCGACTTTTATATTAGCACATATATATATATATATATATATATATGTATAGATATGTATTCGCATATTGCTTATGAAAATTGATTTCAGCAAGTTTTTACTGAATCGTATTTAATAATCATCGTATAAGATTAATAATTATTGTATAAAATCTTGGGGTTATTAATATTAATTATTTGTTAATATTCGTAATATATATATATATATATATATGTTTTGTGTGCTGATTAATTTTGTCGCGGTAGCAGTCTATTATATCTCCTCCTTTGTTTTATTGTTAAATTTGTTACAAAATGTATATGCATATAGCATGCATATACATATAGGGATATTGTTGGACAAGTTAATATATATATGTATCAATTTCTATCGCGACGCGTATTTATTGTATTTATACCGTTATTTTATTGAATTTGGTTGTAAAATATATATGCGTATATGTAAATTTAGTCAATTTGTATGTTACATATAGTATGCGTATGTATAGGGATAATTTTGGACAAGTTAAGATATATATTTGTAAATTTCCATCGCAACGCTTATTTATTGTATTTATACCTTTATTTTATTGAGTTTTGTTATAAAATATATATGCGTATATGTAAATTTATTCAATTTATATATTACGTATAGTATGCATATATATATAGGGAGATTTCTGGACATGTTAATATATATATGTGTCAATTTCTATCGCGACGCGTATTTATTGTATTTATACCGTTATTTTATTGAGTTTGGTTATAAAATATATATGCGTATATGTAAATTTATTCAATTTATATATTACGTATAGTATGCATATATATATAGGGAGATTTCTGGACATGTTAATATATATATGTGTCAATTTCTATCGCGACGCGTATTTATTGTATTTATACCGTTATTTTATTGAGTTTGGTTATAAAATATATGTGCATATATGTAAATTTATTCGATTTATAGGTTACATATAGTATGCATATATATATAAAGGCGTATATTTTTATCTATTAATATTTGTTAATTTTTTGTCCTGACGATTGTTTATTACGTCTCTACTTTTATTTTATTGGATTTTGTTATAAAATATGTATGCATATGTGTATATGCAGTCAGTTCATATGTCACATATAGTATGCATATATATGTATATAGAGGTATATGATACTGGATAATAGTGTGATATTAATAGAAAATGCTTTGTTAATGCTTAATTATAAAAGAGAAGTCGATGTATTAATTTGGTTTGCATTCATGCGAGCGCGAATTTAGATCTTCCCTCTGCCTTTAGGTCGGGAGAGGATGTTTAAAAATTCCAATGGAGATAACGCGACGTGCTGGACTTGGCCTTGCACGCTTGTTCGACTCGTAGAGTTATACGCATAATATTCTTTGTGCAGTATTATTCGTAAGTACACATATTATTTCTCTATTTCTCTCGTGTTTTCACGTTTTATTTCCTTTGACTTAATGATACATGTATATTATGCATGGTAAGAAGTTGCTGTCATTATATTCATTGTTGTAATTTTTTATTTTTATTTAATAAAGTTTTTGAATTTAGATTCTATTTTTCGAGTGTCATTTTGCACATTATGTACCTGGGCTCTATTCATTTCTCGGAAGGTTTTAGTCTTACATCATTAAATTTGCATATGTTCATATGCACGTACATATATATATATATACATATATATATATATATACATACGTATAAGAGTGCTCATATGTAAATGTTCGTGCATTTTACAATTGTGTATATACATTTTATATTCATAGTAGCTATAGGTGTCCATCCTTAATATTATTATTTTATTTATTCAGGCGATACTTTTGCCAGGGGGGTACCCGGTGAGTAGGAACACGAATATAGGGTGTCCATATATTTTCGTCATATGAAGACTTACTAGTAAGTAATATTCTGACATAATTATACTTAATAAGGTTTGGTATTATGAAATTTTGTCATTAAAGTACTTGAAAAAGGGGGATTATTATAGTTGAAAACTTTTTATATGAAGTGTTAATATTTTATAAGGCTTGGTACATGCATTCATATATAGAAGAGTGTGATCGTAAATGTTCATGGTTGATTTTTGATGATGTTCATTGGCCTTATTCTGATTTTTTAATTATTTTAATCTAAATTTTATATTATTTTGTTCATTTCTGCTAGTTGGTTTTTCTTTCTTTTCATTGGCTCATGTGTATATGCCTTAAGCATATAGATGCTATCCATTTTGTTATACTTAATGCTTTGCAAATTTTTATAAAATATTGACAGCCTCGTGTTAGAAATTATTATTCTTATGACCAAATATTATTTTACATTAATTTTTCAGGCATCCAGGAGGGGGGTCATGTGACTTCGTCATATAAGGTATTCTTATTTGATTTTCAGGTAAGATCACTTTAAATTATTATTTGTGTTATGGGCCGCTAGTATTTGGTTAAATTTCGTTATTAGCTTATTATAAGTGAATATTTTATTTGTTAAGGTCTTATTATTCATTTATTATTGGTTATAAGAGTGGATGCATATATATATATATACATATATATATATATATATTCATATGTATAATTGTTAGAATTATTTTGTAGAATTTGAAGCTAGATTTTACTACCAAAATTTTGTTTCTGAAATTTTTTAATTATTAATATTTTTATTAATTTATGGTCTAAGAACATATATTCATTTTTATTTGTTTTTAGGTGTCAACAGGTTTAGCAAGAAAAACAAGCAGTGCTGAATTAAAATGTTGATGGTCAAGGATATATTATTATTTCTAAGGGTAAGTCTTATTAAAATTTATGCAAATTCATTATTGTTATTATTATTGTTATTAGTGTTATTATTATTATTTGCATTTAAGCAATTTCAATTTTAATCATAGAGAATTATTAGTACCATATAATTTATTAGTTTTATCAATTGTTAAATTTTGGTTATTATCTTACGTTTTTATTTATAATTTTGTCTTTACAAGTTTCATAGGATATTTATTAAATATTCATTGTTAGTTGGGGATTAATATATATATATCTTGTAATTATTCAATGGCACTTAAATTATATTATTATAAAATATTTTAATATTTATTATTCTTATATTTGTTATGTTATCCTTGTGACGATATTAAGTCGGATACTAGTAATTTTGATTTTAATGATATTATTTAGAGGGAGAGTTCGTTTGATATTTATACGATTTTGTTTTGTATTTCGATTATTAGTATCGCGATATTATTTAGTGCATAGCTATTATTTATTTGGTTTTATGATTTATAGGTTATACTGGGAGCAGTATATCGATGGTCAATGGAAAATAAAATATTATCGTCGTGAGGGGTTACATCTATATACCCAATATGTTGGAATTATTATCCCAGAGATGTATACGAGAGCATTTTCACCCAAATTTGGACGTCATTTTTTTGATGAATTAGTCGACTAGTGTGGTGATCTACTTGGTCATGGTATCATGATTATATTATTTTTATAATTCTATTGTAAAAGATCTCGAAGTTACAACACTTTTGTTTGGTAAATTTGATTGTTAGCATCATATTTATACTTCTAGTGAGTAGGGACTGTTATTTTAGAATTATATACGGGAGCATATTAGGACGTGTACTTATTTTGATTAATTAATCGATTAGTACGTTGATCTACTTGGTAATGGGATCATAATTATGCCCTTAGTATATCTCTATTGTAAAAGATATCGAAGTTACAAACATTTTAAATTTTTGTTCATGGGGTTGCCTTCAAAATTTTACTGCTAGAATAATCACCGGGGAAGCTACTAGAAGGTCGTCAGATTTTTATCGTTAATCTTTATTCGTTTAATGAATTATCCTAACAAAGTCTACGCCAAGTATTGGCTTTATTTTGTATTAATTGTTTTATTTCTTTTACAGGTTACCGAATGGGAGCGTACATGTATTTATATACGGGGAGGAAGAGGGTTGATGGATCAACATTTCTACGTCGAAAATTATAGGGGTTGTTTCAACGCATAATTTTATAAATATATATATATAAACATATATATATATATATGTTTTTAGTTAAGACATCGGTGTTGTAAGGATTTTTGATTATATAAGTATTTTTAATGGTACTACTATAAGACGTACCTATTAATATTATGTTATTATATTTTTAGCACGTTTTAATTATTATATTTTTAATTATTTAAAGGCGATTGTGTTGCTTTTATGATTATATAATATGCTTTGCCTGTCATGTACTATGCATATTAATTATTTAATCAATTCTGCCAAGTAATTTATCAAGTCTGTCGCTAAAATTTAATTATTAAATTTTATCGTTAATATTTGATTCTTCCAATTGTATTTTATTATTGATGTTTCATTAAAATTTTGAGATTCGTTAACTAATTAATTTTTCTCTTTCAGGTGCAGGACTACCGTGGCTTTACTTTTGAATGATATTTGGATTTGTCGATGTCGAGGTGGATGATTATTAAAAATCGCTCACATCGCGGGATTTTATATAGATCTTGATTGTTAGTATTAATTTCTTTTTAGAGGAAGTTAAGGAATACAAGGTTTAAAATTATATTATTAATTAACAAGAATGTGTATACGTATATGTATCAAAATTTTAATATTGGTTTGTATGTCTTAAGATATTAATTTTATAAACGGCATACAATAAGATTTTATAAATGTTGATACTTTTGCTTTATATAAATGAAATATTGAATTATCATTGATCATATAATAATTTTAAATTTTGATTAATGCATTAAGATTTCGATTGTTCATATATCAAAATGATTTTATCTAATTTATTACAATTTGCTTAGGAATACTGTTGCTGGAAATATCTTTTATTAAATTCTCATTGGTCAAAGCATTGATTTCTCAAGGGATTATTATTTTGTCTTAGTTTATTCGCGATATCCGTGTAGGGCATGGTATTAGAGTTTATTATTAGAAGTGTCATGTATAAGAGTTATAATTTTTCTTTTGAACGTATTGTACGTTTGTTCTCGGTTATTTGTTCGTAATGTAATGAGTACGTATTTTTACTGAGTGGCTTTATATGAATATATATATGTGTCACTATTGTAAAGACGATTTTATTTAGTTTTTGTGCAGAGTTTATTTTATTAATTATTTGTATTAAGCATTTTTGCTTGTAAATCAAGTCTTTGCGTCTCCTTTTATATGGTTAGGTCCTTAAGGTTATACTGTTAATAATTATTTAAAAGGGGCTTGTGGAGCAATTCTATTAATGTTAATCGTTGAGGGTTTTGATTCTTACTTTATAAGAGTGTTTCTTGTCTCTACTGGAAAATATGGGATTACTAGATTTGGCTTATATCGATGGGTTTTCCTTTTACAGATTCTTAAAATTGGGGATCTATGTACGAGTATACGCGTATGAAGGCGGAAAATATTCTAACTATTTGAAGAGTGCGGATTATATATACTTATCGGAAGGATAATTGATTTTACACTTCACGATACTTTAACTAGAACTTAAATCTATTCTACGTAAGTATATATATTTTCTTTTTCTTTCTTTTCATATATTGTTTTTTTTTTGTTTCATCTATTGTGGTTTTTTTTTTTTTGTTAACAAAATGAATCGTTATCGAATCTGTTTCATTACGATTGATTGTTTGAATAATGAAAGATATTTGTAAATATCTATATATTCTAGATTTGAAATTCTTTACATTATTGTGGCTTTAAGATTTTCAATATTTTTAATTAAAGTTTATTCAATAAGTTTCCAATGATAACGGTTAGGTCCATTTTGTTAGATTTTGTCTATATATATATATATATATTTAAATATATTTGCTAGTGCTGGTTTTACGGTTAGTTCCACTAGTATAACGAAATTTTATATAGAGTAATGACGATATGATAATATTATAACATTTTATTGATATTTTCTATAATTTTCAGGTATTCTGTAGCGACTTTCAATGAGTGTACTACACATATGCTGTCAGCGAGGGACAGATATACAGGGTCTACCAAAAGTGTGGAAACCCCTAAATATCTCGGAAAATATACGTTTTACAGAAAAGTGTTTCCAACAAAAGTTGTAGGGTTTAAGAAGATCTATATACTGATTCTATCAGTTTGACCTTGGATGGCGTCGTCAAGGTCAGGTCAAGGTCACATTGACTTTTTTAAATGACACCCCCTACATTTGATTGCATATTCTTATAGCTTAATTCAAGAGCTTTCCAAAACACTATAATAATGTTCATTTTTATTAAGTACTTTGCGAGTTATGAGGGTTGAATGATAGAGTAGCGCCGGTATTAACATTATCCAAGGTGTACTACATGGAGGTTACTCGCTCGGATTTGCATCTGTTGTGTGTGTGATCCAGCTAACTAAGGCAAGATCGATTCCTCAACATATCCTCATATTTCGCTGAAGTCAAATTGCCAAAAAATTGCTCCATAAAACGTGTATGAAATGTCTCGTTAGTTCCTTCATTTACCGCTATGTGACGCACTACATGCAGTCTAACTCGCATTTAAAATTCAACTAAGAATGTATAAAGCTATCAAAGAACGAGCACCTTCTAACTTCAGCTTTGAGCAAGCAGAAATTAATTGTTATCGTCCAAATACAACGTACGATTAATTAAAATTAAACGTTTTAAAAATGGCTGGCGACTTGTCGGAACGTGAAAGAATCACTATCCTCATGATGCGTGGATGGGGTGATAACGAAAGATCGTTCTCTGATGTCGTTCGATTATTTAATGACACGTATCCGAACCGTCGAATTAATAAGTCCACTGTGTTAAAAACAATAGAACGTTTTAGACAAACTGGTAGCGTAAGAAATCGCTCTAAGTCAGGAAGACCATTGTCTGCAACCAACGAAGAAAAACAACTTGATGTTCTGCAGACATTTATTGAAGATCCCAATTCTAGTGTTCAGAGAGTCGCTCAAACTCACGATATTGCTCCCATGTCGGTTTGGAGAATTTTAAAGAAGAACAAGTTCCATCCATATAAATTGCAATACGTTCAAGAATTGCAAAACGGAGATGAGGAGCGTCGTATACATTTCTGTGAAAGAATGATGGCACTAATAGATGTCTGGCCCATCTTCCCTTATCAAATTGTTTTCACAGACGAGGCAACTTTTACCTTAACGGGAGAAGTTAATAATCAAAATTTTCGTTTCTGATCAGATGAGAATCCGAATTGGGTGCGGGAAACTCACACACAACATCCACAAAAAATAAATGTATGGTGCGGAATAATAGATGGCTATTTAATAGGGCCGTTTTTTTTTGAAGAATATTTGAACGCTCAAAGGTATGAGAGATTACTTGTTGATCAAATAATTCCAGCCATACAGAATACTTTTCCAAATAATTTCCAAGAAATATGGTTTCAGCATGATGGAGCTCCTGCTCATTTTGGTGCAGGACCACGTCGTATTTTAAATGAGACTTTTCCGCTACGGTGGATAGGAAGAAGGAACGGAAATGAGGGAGGAGAGGATTGGCCACCTCAGTCACCAGATCTAACTCCTCTTGATTATTATCTATGGGGATATCTGAAGAGTAAGGTTTACAGAACAAAACCTAAAACCATTCACGAATTGATACAGCGAATAAGGGATGAAATGGCTTTGATACCTTTTGAAACGAATCGTAAAGTCATTTCTACATTCTACCAAAGATTAGCATATTGTCAGGAAGTAAATGGCAGCCACTTTCAGCATTTACTTTAACACATTGAAACACATTTGCAATCGTTTGGTGCAACCTAACCTGATCTCTGTATACACGCACCGCACGCACGCACACGCACACATTTCGAACAATTATTATGATAAATGAGCATCCACAAATTTATTTACTGTTTACTATGTCGATTGCTTTCCAGGTCTTTAAATGCTCGATTGTAATTTGGTTGGGTCTTTGCTTTTGCTGACTGGATCCACGACCGATCTTGCCTTAGTTAGCTGGATCACACACACAACAGATGCAAATCCGAGCGAGTAACCTCCATGTAGTACACCTTGGATAATGTTAATACCGGCGCTACTCTATCATTCAACCCTCATAACTCGCAAAGTACTTAATAAAAATGAACATTATTATAGTGTTTTGGAAAGCTCTTGAATTAAGCTATAAGAATATGCAATCAAATGTAGGGGGTGTCATTTAAAAAAGTCAATGTGACCTTGACCTGACCTTGACGACGCCATCCAAGGTCAAACTGATAGAATCAGTATATAGATCTTCTTAAACCCTACAACTTTTGTTGGAAACACTTTTCTGTAAAACGTATATTTTCCGAGATATTTAGGGGTTTCCACACTTTTGGTAGACCCTGTATATATATAGACGTTATTATATAACAATAGTAGGTAAAGATTATGATATAGATATAGTTTTGGAATTTTAATATGCGATATAGTGTAGTATAAAGATTTTGAAAATTTTTCATTGCGGGACGTAACACCTCCCCCCTTAAAGAATCAAAATCCGATAGTTCTCAGAGGATTTTGATTTAGGGAGATTGAGTAGAGTTATCTAAAGTATTTATATGCTCTCTCAAGTGAGAGTAGGTTATAGGCATATTTACTTGGTTGGCGTTTCCCTCATGTTGTGACTTCTTTCTGGGAGGCTTAACGGGAATTGGTTCCTGGGTGGTTACGTCTGGTGGTGCTGTGGCTTCCATATTTATAATCTGGTTGGCCGGTCTCTCAGGGGATGATGTTCCTCCAGAGTTGTTTTTTCGTTGTTTTTCAGGGTCCCGAGCCAGATGAAGTAACAAATTTGCGAGTGAACTCCATAATGCTCCGAACAGGTGAATACTACATCCATAGACAGTATGTAGGGCGTATCCGTGGATGATAGTGTCGATTGCAAGTTTCACTAGTCGGATGATCATGAATATGCCGACTATTCCGGCTGTTGCAGAGCCGAAATTTATAAATCCTTTCCATATTCTTGAGGCGGTACTTTCCACTATTTTGTTCAAGGAATTTTCGTCTAATAAGTTGTAGACTGATATTCCTTCAGTATTCATAGAGTGTCCAGTTAATCCTCTGGCTATAGCATTAAGCAGTGCTGGTTTCTCTGCAGGAAACATAATATGACTCCGTAATTTTTCAAGATCTTCCTCTGAGTATATTCCGCTCACCGCAAGGGGTCCTGGAGTTAGATATCTCCACGTCAGAGCGGCCATAGGTTTCAATTGATCTGGGGGTAATTGCCTAATTTGGATTTCAGGTGTGATTTGAATCCAGGTATCTTCGATGCGGTACAAGGTGGGTAATTCGATACTACATTCGCGTTCATTACCGATTTTAGTAACAATCCTTGATTTCGGTGTGATAAATAAGGATTCGTTACGTACGGTCACGGGTAATTCTATATAACATTTTCCCGTCTTTCTCACCTTTACCTCAACAGGTATACATTTAATTATCTGGACCGCTTCTCCAGTGGTCACAGCCATGTATCCTGGTCCTTTCATAAGCCGGTAGGCGAATTCGTCAGGTTGAAGCGTAGCGAACGACAACGCGTTCATTATTACTTGCCTTTCCAATTCGCATTTTTGCAAAATGACATTATTATACAGGGATGTCATTTGTTGTCTAACATGTTTCTCGATATACACGAATTTAGAATTCATGTAGGTAAATATATCAAGATTGTTCACAGGTATTGTTCCTCGAGTGGCAAATGTATTTCCTGGTTTAGCTTCCAGGATAAATAATTTTGGATGTTCGGTTCGTAAAAGAGTATAACCACATAGGGGCATCTCTGTGGTTGTCATGAGAGCGAAGGTGATTTCCTGGGTGACCAAACTATAGATAACAGGGGCTTCAGAAGTTTCCTCTGTGATTTTATTGGCGGGTCCTTCGTACAGGACGTCGTATTGATGAAAATTGCAGGTGGTAGTTGGTATGGATTTCCAGAAGGTGTATCCGTCATCTGCATCTAGGCAAAAGCCATCGATGAGATCACAAGTTGTACCGGATTTTAGTTTAATTTTCCCGGTATTTAACTGGATAGGAACATAGGAAGATTTCAGGGAAATTTTCACGGCTGCTTGGACGACGACGTCGTCCCATGTTCCGTATGGATCATTATATTGAGCTCCTTTACAGTATCCGTCAACTTGCACACGACCAGCTATGGTGAGGCTTCGGTATGTCGTGTGGTTAGCTTTTATACCGGTAACAAGGTTGCCGTTGCCAAAAGAAAGCGTTCCATCTTGGAGCATTCTCAGGCATTGAGAGTATCCAGTTTCATGCACATAGTCGGCTCTCCCATTATGAACTGCAGAAATATGCGAATGCATGCCGCAATGATAGATATTTCTGGATATTTCGACTTTACACTGTATGACTTCGGTGTAACTATAATCGGATAATTGGAGTAGTTGGATATGGACATCAGTGGTATTAGGTTTTCGTATGTTTAAGTCACATTCGCCAACGTCAAGTAAGGAGACTGCCGTTATATTAAGGTGTTGTCCACCGCAATCAAATCCAATTAATGCGATGGTTTCGCCTAAGAGGATTAGTAGGATTAGAGGCTTCATGGTGGTCTGAAATTATTACAGTTTCAATTTGATGAGTATATAAGTAGATATATTAACTTCTGCGTACATAAATATCGGGTATGATTATAGATAAGCGCATGTGGTTAACAGATTTGGTAATCTTACAACTAAATGAGTACATATTCATACTAATAAGATATAGTTTGTAATTAGATATATATATATGTATGGGTATATAAAGATTTTACTCTAACAATAAAATCATATATGTATATGGATTTTTCCTTTTTTTTTTTTTATTATTTATTTTTTGTCTTATTATATATTTTTTATATATTTTCCCTTTTTCTTTCTGAATATATTTATGCGTATATATTATGTGTATTTTTATGATTTTTAAATCATACATGTATATATATATTTATGTTTTCTTAACATAGTATATAAGTGTGGATCATTGTGTTACGGTATTAGTTTATATAACTTATAATAGTAGAGTATAGATTTTAGGTCGGTAGGACAGTGAAATGAGGAGTGCATTTTAAAATTTTTCAAATTGACAAAGATTCTGCCAAGGTCTCTAAGTCATTAGGGTCACTCCTCCTTTCTACTATTCCGTATTCTAAATCTAAAGTACCAGAATTGACGGACAGTCCCACTAATCGTTTATAGGTGTCCTTCTGGTTCGCTTTAGTTATTTTTTCTATGAATATGTGGTAGGCTCGGAGGCACTTTGCGCACTCTTGGAGAGGACGACTCTCGCGACATAGTTTTCGACAGAGTTTACATTCCTCAGGCGGTACTGTTCCGTACTGGAACGTGTGCGAATATCGAGTTAAGACTCTATTGTAGACCTCGGGTTTATAACAATCGGTACATATAATATACGTGTTATTTGAATTTAACACATCGTGTGTCATAATAGAGACGCATTTTACATATAGGCTGTTAAAGAATGAATCCTCCAGTAGAGGATGTGTTGGGGGTTTTTGTTTTCAATAGTGGGCACATTTTGCACCTTGTCCTTTTTAAGCTCGTAAGCCCTGCCCGTGTGTTCTGCAAAAAGCGAAAGCTGAGTTTATATTTCGGTCTCTTTCATATAAAGCCGTTCGAGATTACACTCCAAGGATGGGACGGACAGTTTCCAAGGTGGATTTACAGTATTCGCAGGTAGGAAAGTTTAGTTACCGTAAGTTACCCAATGGCAGATTACTAAATCGGGTTTGATTCTAAGTTGTCTAAGTCTATAGCAAGGACAACACATGCGGGTTGGGGTGCGGGTTTTACTGATATATCTTCTATAGAATATGATCTTTCGACAATGCGCCTTTATGAAAGTTGGGTTTGGGGTGCGGGTTTTTACTGATATATCTTTCTATAGAATATGATCTTTCGGACAACTGCCCTTTATGAAAGTTTGGGAAAAGTGTGAGGAAAATTGATGAATGGGTGGTTACAAGAAGGGATGCCGCATTAACTTCATTATGGAACCGGATCTGTAATAGTTTCGGCTCGTTATAAATTCTTGCAATAAATGTTCTCCTTGTGAGTATGCGGCGTGCAACCTTCTGCAGTCCCACAATGAGTGCACAAGGCTACAGGTCGAGCACATATGTAACATCTAAAGAAGGGAGTAATAGGCTGGGAGAGAAAACGGATACATAATTGGTAGCTAAGGTATAAAAATTCTTCCGTTTTCGAAGGGACGCACGAGTAGCAATAAGAAGTTGGTTGGTGGAAAAGGCTCTTTTATAAGCATCTAGGTTCCTCGTGCCACTAACCGGCGGATAGGATACTATAATCCTCAATTTATATTTATATATTTGTATACTTATTATATCTTAATTTCGAAATGATTAAAGTATTGCAATAAAATTCAATATTAAATTTTATAGAATAAACAAATTTAATTTTGATTTTATATATCAACACATGTTTCATTTAAATAAGTATAACGTGTATAAAGCAAATATACATTTATATAATATGTAAATTATATTATATAAAATAAGTACATAAATACTATATTAAATAAAGAAAAGTATAATTGAAATCATTCACATGTTCTGATACAAATATATTTCAATTATTCAAATTGAAGTAATAGAGCGCTATATACATTTTGATTTACTTCACATTCTTCTCAATGGTTCAAATTAAAAACAAACCAGCTGAGTTTTTGACGTTATTTTTCTGTCTTAATATTGAACTTATTTTTCGTTTGGTGTTCTGCAACTTTTTCATTATAATAAATTTCTAACACAATATCATGTTTTGTACATCTGTTTTACATATTATAATTTTATACGACAGTGTATTTATAGTTTTTTTTATTTTTGTGTCTATTGTGCTTACTCAATCATACTAATAGATTTTTCATTATTATTATTATTATTATTATATTACACAATTATATATACAGCGTATATAATCAATATTTTTGTTGCATCATACCAAATCTAAAAGTAATTATAATACTTTTTTCAATTTTATTTATTAAGAAGATATAGAATGAAATCTAGATTTTCATCTCCTATTTATTCTAATGTCTTCTATTTATTGGAATGTACTATATATGTAGTATGAGGAATTTATTAATTTATATAGTTTCTCAATGTTTATTATATACTTGAGTTATTAATTTGTAAAAAATTATATAATATGTTATATGAATAGTTATTACATATAAAAAAATTGAATGATTTTGAGCAGATGCTAATTATATATTATATTTATTTCTTATAAGTAAAAATTATAACTTTTATAACTTTTAAGTAAAAATTTTTTATTTTAGAGATTTAAAGATTAAAAATTTCATTTTTTTTTAAATAAAGCTCTTTAAGTGAACTTACTTTTTTATATAAAATGATTTTGTAATATTTAAACAATTATAAGGATATAAAATAAGTAAAAATTGAATAGTTTAGTTTATTATCTATAGTTTGTATATATCCTATATATAACTATAGATTTTATTTTAAAAATATATAATTGTAAAATTTTAATTTAAAAATTTTTCTCAAATTTTTACGTTATCTTGCAACTGTGTTGGCAATTTGTAGATTTGTTCTTTGCAATGTCTTTGTAATGTTTCATTGCAACTTGCAAAATTGCAATGAAACATTACAGAGACATTCCTACAATGTAATTGTAATAATTTGTATTGTATGCAGGTTCTCTCGTTTTATCAAACATAGAAGTATTTTTAACTCACTCCAAAACGTAAATAGCATCTATGGTAAGGATTCAAACGTCTAGTCCGTGGGCCGTACCTTTGACACCCCTGATCTATGGTATGTCTATTATGCCTATGTATATACTACACGATGTGGTAAAAGATAACGATTTCGTTGTATTAATGAGAGCTTGCTATTTCCAGTTTGACTGCGTCGAAAGAATAAGTAAGATTAAGTGTATTAATTATTAAATACACATTTAAGTGTTGATACGCGTTAAGTGCACAAGTATTAATACGCGATTAAGAACACGTTTAAGTGTTACGCAATTGAATATAAGAACACGATTAAAATTCACTTTCAACAGAACTTTGTTGAGGTAAGTTTACCATAATACCACAATATAATAAATTATAAGTTTATAATGTAATAAATTGTTATATTAAATTAATAGACACACACCACATATACATATACTTATTCACATTACTATTATTATGCAGATTATTATGAATGCTTTCTAACAATATATACAATGCTCCGATTTTATAACTTTTATTAACGACGATAACATTATTATTAATATTATTGTATACATATTTTGATGTTAAAATATGTATATAATACATGATAATGATAATGATATTATCGTTAAAAATTATAAAATCGTAGTATAAGTAATATCATAAAATATAGTATATATATATACAGGGTCTACCAAAAGTGTGGAAACCCCTAAATATCTCGGAAAATATACGTTTTACAGAAAAGTGTTTCGAACAAAAGTTGTAGGGTTTAAGAAGATCTATATACTGATTCTATCAGTTTGACCTTGGATGGCGTCGTCAAGGTCAGGTCAAGGTCACATTGACTTTTTTAAATGACACCCCCTACATTTGATTGCATATTCTTATAGCTTAATTCAAGAGCTTTCCAAAACACTATAATAATGTTCATTTTTATTAAGTACTTTGCGAGTTATGAGGGTTGAATGATAGAGTAGCGCCGGTATTAACATTATCCAAGGTGTACTACATGGAGGTTACTCGCTCGGATTTGCATCTGTTGTGTGTGTGATCCAGCTAACTAAGGCAAGATCGGTCGTGGATCCAGTCAGCAAAAGCAAAGACCCAACCAAATTACAATCGAGCATTTAAAGACCTGGAAAGCAATCGACATAGTAAACAGTAAATAAATTTGTGGATGCTCATTTATCATAATAATTGTTCGAAATGTGTGCGTGTGCGTGCGTGCGGTGCGTGTATACAGAGATCAGGTTAGGTTGCACCAAACGATTGCAAATGTGTTTCAATGTGTTAAAGTAAATGCTGAAAGTGGCTGCCATTTACTTCCTGACAATATGCTAATCTTTGGTAGAATGTAGAAATGACTTTACGATTCGTTTCAAAAGGTATCAAAGCCATTTCATCCCTTATTCGCTGTATCAATTCGTGAATGGTTTTAGGTTTTGTTCTGTAAACCTTACTCTTCAGATATCCCCATAGATAATAATCAAGAGGAGTTAGATCTGGTGACCGAGGTGGCCAATCCTCTCCTCCCTCATTTCCGTTCCTTCTTCCTATCCACCGTAGCGGAAAAGTCTCATTTAAAATACGACGTGGTCCTGCACCAAAATGAGCAGGAGCTCCATCATGCTGAAACCATATTTCTTGGAAATTATTTGGAAAAGTATTCTGTATGGCTGGAATTATTTGATCAACAAGTAATCTCTCATACCTTTGAGCGTTCAAATATTCTTCAAAAAAAAACGGCCCTATTAAATAGCCATCTATTATTCCGCACCATACATTTATTTTTTGTGGATGTTGTGTGTGAGTTTCCCGCACCCAATTCGGATTCTCATCTGACCAGAAACGAAAATTTTGATTATTAACTTATCCCGTTAAGGTAAAAGTTGCCTCGTCTGTGAAAACAATTTGATAAGGGAAGATGGGCCGGACATCTATTAGTGCCATCATTCTTTCACAGAAATGTATACGACGTTCCTCATCTCCGTTTTGCAATTCTTGAACGTATTGCAATTTATATGGATGGAACTTGTTCTTCTTTAAAATTCTCCAAACCGACATGGGAGCAATATCGTGAGTTTGAGCGACTCTCTGAACACTAGAATTGGGATCTTCAATAAATGTCTGCAGAACATCAAGTTGTTTTTCTTCGTTGGTTGCAGACAATGGTCTTCCTGACTTAGAGCGATTTCTTACGCTACCAGTTTGTCTAAAACGTTCTATTGTTTTTAACACAGTGGACTTATTAATTCGACGGTTCGGATACGTGTCATTAAATAATCGAACGACATCAGAGAACGATCTTTCGTTATCACCCCATCCACGCATCATGAGGATAGTGATTCTTTCACGTTCCGACAAGTCGCCAGCCATTTTTAAAATGTTTAATTTTAATTAATCGTACGTTGTATTTGGACGATAACAATTAATTTCTGCTTGCTCAAAGCTGAAGTTAGAAGGTGCTCGTTCTTTGATAGCTTTATACATTCTTAGTTGAATTTTAAATGCGAGTTAGACTGCATGTAGTGCGTCACATAGCGGTAAATGAAGGAACTAACGAGACGTTTCATACACGTTTTATGGAGCAATTTTTTGGCAATTTGACTTCAGCGAAATATGAGGATATGTTGAGGAATCGATCTTGCCTTAGTTAGCTGGATCACACACACAACAGATGCAAATCCGAGCGAGTAACCTCCATGTAGTACACCTTGGATAATGTTAATACCGGCGCTACTCTATCATTCAACCCTCATAACTTGCAAAGTACTTAATAAAAATGAACATTATTATAGTGTTTTGGAAAGCTCTTGAATTAAGCTATAAGAATATGCAATCAAATGTAGGGGGTGTCATTTAAAAAAGTCAATGTGACCTTGACCTGACCTTGACGACGCCATCCAAGGTCAAACTGATAGAATCAGTATATAGATCTTCTTAAACCCTACAACTTTTGTTGGAAACACTTTTCTGTAAAACGTATATTTTCCGAGATATTTAGGGGTTTCCACACTTTTGGTAGACCCTGTATATATATATATGTATATATATATATATATATATAAAATTATGCGTTGAAATAACCCCTATAATTTTCGACGTAGAAATGTTGATCCATCAACCCTCTTCTTCCCCGTGTATAGATATATGTACGCTTCCATTCGGTAACCTGTAAAAGAAATAAAACAATTAATACAAAACAAAGCCAATACTTAGCGTAGACTTTGTTGGAATGATTTATTAAATAAGTAAAGGTTAACGATAAAAATTTAATAACCTTCTAGTAACTTCTCCGGTGATTATTCTAGCAGTAAAATTTTAAAGGCAACCCCATGAACAAAAATTTAAAATGTTTGTAACTTCGATATCTTTTATAATAGAGATATACTAAGGGCATAATTGTGATCCCATTACCAAGTAGATCAACGCACTAATCGATTAATTCATCAAAATAAGTACACGTCCTAATATGCTCCCGTATATAGTTCTAAAATAACAGTCCCTACTCACTAGAAGTATAAATATGATGCTAACAATCAAATTTACCAACCAAAAGTGTTGTAACTTCGAGATCTTTTACAATAGAATTATAAAAATAATATAATCATGATACCATAACCAAGTAGATCACCACACTAGTCGACTAATTCATCAAAAAAATGACGTCCAAATTTGGGTGAAAATGCTCCCGTACACATCTCTAGAATTATAATGCCAACATATTGGGTATATAGATGTAACCCCTCACGACGATAATATTTTATTTTCCACTGACCGCCGATATACTGCTCCCAGTGTAACCTGTTGTTACGTTTTGAGATTTCGTTGTTACGTCTCGATCGTAACTTCTCACGTATTTATTTGTTACGCAATTGTAACTTCTCTCTATTTCTTTTTCAGGGCAACCTGCCAAGCCGGCTATACCCTAGGACGCCGAGAGACTAAGAATCTTTTGCGCTTCTTTCAGGAGAGGGATTGACGATGGGAAATAAATTAGGTGCGTTGAACCTGACCCAATTTATCCTTTTTGATCTGTTTTCTTTTATTAGTTTACTTCCTTAGAGCTTTACAAATTTTTTATTATTGCTATTATTGTTATTATTTGACAGTTGTAGATAGTGTATATCGTTATACGTATAGATGTGTGTATGTAGTTAATGTTCTTCTCTATAGCATTTCTAAGGCGATGTCTAGATATGGTTATTATTCGCGGTTGTTGAAGAAATTATCTCGTTGCAAGTATTCGTAGATCTCGATAAAATCTTCGTCTGTTAGTCCTGCGAGGGGTTGGATACTGCTTGGTAAGACTAGGTCCTCTGGTTCCGGGTAGAAATTTGGTTCAGGGGGATCCAGAACTTGACCTGGGTTGGATGGACCAGCCTCAGTTTCTGTGCTTTGTTCTATGGGTCTTCGTTCTTCCGGTATGGAAGGAAGATCTTCCGGTGTCCTGACCGGCGAGTAGCTGGGATTAGATGAATCCTGGATGGGGGAGTAATTGGGCGATGGCGGCCTAGCTCTGGGCTGTTGTTCCTCTTGAAGAACCGCTGGAGGGTTTCGGGGAGGACGATAAGGGTATGCGCGGGAGGGCGCGAAACTACGCACTGGAGAGTACCTTGTTACTCTGCTTGTTAAGTCGTTCTCGTCGGCAAACAACTGACGAGCTGTAGGGAGCCTAAGTACCGACCGGGAGGCACGCCTGCGGCGTATACCCGCGGCACGGAGGGGAATTTCGCGTCCAACGGAAGAAGTTCGGCGGGGGTTAACCATCTACCGAGGGAATACGACTATTTAGTATGTTTGATGCGATTGATTTAACACAAAAGGGGTTTACTTACGATGATGCGTAGAAAGGTACCTGTTAAGATGAATGGTTTTATAAGGTAAATGTAGTCACAGCAAGGTGGTTCATAGAGTTAAGACGAATAATACGGCTTAATGAATTATTGTGAGATAAACGAACGTAGATTATGATGGTATATCTCGCTCGTTCTCATATAATGGTTGAAACGTTCGGCTATATACAGTTCATTGGGGTACAGCAATTAATGATTTATTTAATATATTTTGAATTTTTCAGGGGCATGCGGTTGCACCGAGAGGTCCGGAGATTCAGGGGGTACAGACAAGGATACGGGTAAGAGCGGCTGGCTTACTTCAGATAAGTATAAAATTCATAAAATGTTTTCGATAGTTAACTTGTAAGCCAGTGCATTAATTCTATTATTTCGACAGATCCTCTAGGAGCGAGTCTTAGATTCTGAGTCTAGTATCGATGTGCAAGACGTCACGTCACAGCGGCACAGGATCCACGGAGAAATTCTTTCAGAGAAGCTCTCCGTGAAAGCGGCAGAGGAGTAGAATTTGCTACTCAATGCACATCGAGTGACTAACTCGAACGACGCTACACTCTAGGATACGCTTTGAGCGTTCTCAGAGGATCGGTTGAAATTTAAATTATTCAACTCAAAGAGAAATTTAAAGTCTGTGTACGGACAGGTAGGATTCGAGGAAGATTGTCATACAACGAATGATAATTTATTCAGCATATTTTGAATTTCCAGGAGCATGCGGCTGCACCGAGAGGTCTGGAGATTCAAGGATACAGACGAGGATACGGGTAAGAGCGGCTGGCTTACTTCAGATAAGTATAAAATTCATAAAATGTTTTCGATAGTTAACTTGTAAGCCAGTGCATTAATTCTATTATTTCGACAGATCCTCTAGGAGCGAGTCTTAGATTCTGAGTCTAGTATCGATGTGCAAGACGTCACGTCACAGCGGCACAGGATCCACGGAGAAATTCTTTCAGAGAAGCTCTCCGTGAAAGCGGCAGAGGAGTAGAATTTGCTACTCAATGCACATCGAGTGACCAACTCGAACGACGCTACACTCTAGGATACGCTTCGAGCGTTCTCAGAGGATCGGTTGAAATTTAAATAATACAACTCGAAAGAAAAATTTAAAGTCTGTATACGGGCAAGTAAGATTCTGGGAAAATTGTCAATAGGCCTAGAATAAATCGAACTAATATACAAAGTTATTATCAAGGTTGATTAAGAATGATTATTATTTTATTATTTCCTTACCGGATGACGGGATCAATGGATGAATACAGGCACCGCTGCTCCTTCCCTGGGTTGCTCGACCTCGGTGAGAACCTGAAGAAGTGGCAAGGCAGCGCAGAGAATGGCCAAAGAGTCAGAGGTTGCTGGATGGTAGCACTTTATTAAAGTGTTAATGTTGATACAGCTCTCTTAATAGAGATTGAGACTAAGTCCCGAAAGAAAAAATCAAAATCGCGACTAAGTTATTTTCGAATAAGTTAAGGTGTCCGGTAGGCTTCTAGGTTTTTCCTCTTCGAGAGCTGGAGATCTGATGGACATAGGCGAGTTAATGGCTGAGAGAGCTAGGGCTGACCGACTTTGTCTAAAAGGCCCGGAGAGAGCAGCTGGGGTGCCTTAAATACCTTCCTCTGGTTCGACGTTTAATGGTAGGGAGAGGAGGTGGGCCTCTTCGGTGATTGGTGGGTCGGCTGCTGGAGCTATCCCTTCCTGCTATGAGTTTGCGATGTGGTGGGTGAGAGTTTCGTGGTAGGGATTGCAAGTCTTGAGTCTTAGATTTATTAAATAATTTTAGAATAATTTTTTAATAATGATTTTTAACAATCAGAATTTTTTATAATATCATATTTATGTCATTAGAAAATTTGAGTTCGATTTATAGCAATTGTTTAAATTTTAAGTGATATTTTGGTAAATTCTGATGTATTAAACCATTATTATTACAATGATTTTTACAATGGTGCGTATATAGTTAAAATTAATAATTAGTAATTAATTAATATTTAGTAAATTAATAATTAGTAATAATTAGTAAAGAAAAATTTAGCATTTGGATTGCAGATTCTAACGCAACGGATGCGAAGATGGCTTATCTCTTTTTCTAAAAATAGATATGCTGGATGTCCTTCGAAGAATGCTCACTGCATTCTTTCTCTTTATAAGACACATTAGTAACAGTAATATTTTTTTAAATGAATTACCTTTTAAAATTCGTTTACGTAGCTTAAACTGGCATATTACACGTAATATTCCCAGTTTTAATAATTATCTTAAGGCTAATTATTGAGATTTATCATTTACAAGATATATTTTTATTTATTTAATAAAGGCTTCAACAATTAGAATTTTTGTGGTTTTATATGTATATATTTTAAAATTTTCAAAGTCGACTTTTAATGATTACTCAAGTCTATGAATAATATTTTAATAAATTCTAATGCGTTAAGCCATTATTATTACAATAAATTTTACAATAAGAATATATGGAAATTAATTATCGCTTCGCTTAATAGTTATTACGTCGCTAAAAGAAATTTTATTCTTACAATTTTCGGAACAACGTATGAAAAAGCGGCTCGTTTTACTTCTAAGAATGATCACGACGGATGTGCTCGAAGAATTCATTGCACGCTCTACCGTGATCTTTTATTCAAGAGGTCTTTTGATTCTGACAATATTTTATTCTTTGAAGATTTTCGTTTGGGCGACTTTTATATTAGCACATATATATACAGGGTCTACCAAAAGTGTGGAAACCCCTAAATATCTCGGAAAATATACGTTTTACAGAAAAGTGTTTCCAACAAAAGTTGTAGGGTTTAAGAAGATCTATATACTGATTCTATCAGTTTGACCTTGGATGGCGTCGTCAAGGTCAGGTCAAGGTCACATTGACTTTTTTAAATGACACCCCCTACATTTGATTGCATATTCTTATAGCTTAATTTAAGAGCTTTCCAAAACACTATAATAATGTTCATTTTTATTAAGTACTTTGCGAGTTATGAGGGTTGAAATAATTTCTTAATTTTACATAAACCATAAAATATCTAGTAAACCATTCATTTTTCGATTATCTTACCTTCATACTTTTATGTACAAAATAATGAAAGGAATCAATTGGTGTAAAGAAAACATACAGTTGTTTTTAAGAAAAAATATGGAATTGTTAATTGCAAATTACATATTTTTTCTTAGAAACAACTATGTGTTTTCTTTACACCAATTGATTCCTCTCATTAATTTGTACATAAAAGTATGAAGGTAAGATAATCGAAAAATGAATGGTTTACTAGATATTTTATGGTTTATGTAAAATTAAGAAATTATTTCAACCCTCATAACTCGCAAAGTACTTAATAAAAATGAACATTATTATAGTGTTTTGGAAAGCTCTTGAATTAAGCTATAAGAATATGCAATCAAATGTAGGGGGTGTCATTTAAAAAAGTCAATGTGACCTTGACCTGACCTTGACGACGCCATCCAAGGTCAAACTGATAGAATCAGTATATAGATCTTCTTAAACCCTACAACTTTTGTTGGAAACACTTTTCTGTAAAACGTATATTTTCCGAGATATTTAGGGGTTTCCACACTTTTGGTAGACCCTGTATATATATGTATATGTATAGATATGTATTCGCATATTACTTATGAAAATTGATTTTGGCAAGTTTTTACTGAATCGTATTTAATAATCATCGTATAAGATTAATAATTATTGTATAAAATCTTGGGGTTATTAATATTAATCATTTGTTAATATTCGTAATATATATATATATATGTTTTGTGTGCTGATTAATTTTGTCGCGGTAGCAGTCTATTATATCTCCTCCTTTGTTTTATTGTTAAATTTGTTACAAAATGTATATGCATATAGTATGCATATACATATAGGGATATTGTTGGACAAGTTAATATATATATGTGTCAATTTCTATCGCGACGCGTATTTATTGTATTTATACCGTTATTTTATTGAGTTTGGTTATAAAATATATATGCGTATATGTAAATTTAGTCAATTTATATGTTACATATAGTATGCATATATATAGGGATAATTTTGGACATGTTAATATATATATGTGTCAATTTCTATCGCGACGCGTATTTATTGTATTTATACCGTTATTTTATTGAGTTTGGTTATAAAATATATATGCGTATATGTAAATTTAGTCAATTTATATGTTACATATAGTATGCATATATATAGGGATAATTTTGGACAAGTTAAGATATATATTTGTAAATTTCCATCGCGACGCTTATTTATTGTATTTATACCTTTATTTTATTGAGTTTTGTTGTAAAGTATATATGCGTATATGTAAATTTATTCGATTTATAGGTTACATATAGTATGCATATATATATAAAGGTGTATATTTTTATATATTAATATATGTTAATTTTTCGTCCTAACGATTGTTTATTACGTCTCTTCTTTTATTTTATTGGATTTTGTTATAAAATATGTATGCATATGTGTACATGTAGTCAGTTCACATGTCACATATAGTATGCATATATATGTATATAGAGGTATATGATACTGGATAATAGTATAATATTATTAGAGAATACTTTGTTAATGCTTAATTATAAAAGAGAAGTCGATGTATTAATTTGGTTTGCATTCATGCGAGCGCGAATTTAGATCTTCCCTCTGCCTTTAGGTCGGGAGAGGATGTTTAAAAATTCCAATGGAGATAACGCGACGTGCTGGACTTGGCCTTGCACGCTTGTTCGACTCGTAGAGTTATACGCATAATATTCTTTGTGCAATATTATTCGTAAGTACACGTATTATTTTTCTATTTCTCTCGTGTTTTCACATTTTATTTCCTTTGACTTAATGATATATGTATATTATGCATGGTAAGAAGTTGCTGTCATTATATTCATTGTTGAAATTTTTTTATTTTTATTTAATAAAGTTTTTAAATTTAGATTCTAATTTTTGAGTGTTATTTCACACGTTATACAGCTGGGCCTTATTCATTTCTCGGAAGATTTTAGTCTTACATTATTAAATTTGCATATGTTCATATGCACGTATATATATATATATATATATATATATATATATATATATATATATATATATATATACGTATAAGAGTGCTCATATGTGAATGTTCGTGCATTTTACAATTGTGTATATACATTTTATATTCATAGTAGCTATAGATGTCCATCCTTAATATTATTATTTTATTAATTCAGGTGATACTTTTGCCAGGGGGGTACCCGGTGTGTAGGAACACGAATATAGGGTGTCCATTTATTTTCGTCATATGAAGACTTACTAGTAAGTAATATTCTGACATAATTATACTTAATAAGGTTTGGTATTATGAAATTTTGTCATTAAAGTACATGCAAAAGGGGGATTATTATAAATGAAAACTTTTTATATGAAGTGTTAATATTTTATAAGGCTTGGTACATGCATTTATATATAGAAGAGTGTGATCGTAAATGTTCATGGTTGATTTTTGATGATGTTCATTGGCCTTATTCTGATTTCTTAATTATTTTAATCTAAATTTTATATTATTTTGTTCATTTATGCTAGTTGGTTTTTCTTTCTTTTCATTGGCTCATGTGTATATGCCTTAAGCATATAGATGCTATCCATTTTGTTATACTTAATGCTTTGCAAATTTTTATAAAATATTGACAGCCTCGTGTTAGAAATTATTATTCTTATGACCAAATATTATTTTACATTAATTTTTCAGGCATCCAGGAGGGGGTCACGTGACTTCGTCATATAAGGTATTCTTATTTGATTTTCAGGTAAGATCAATTTAAATTATTATTTGTGTTGTGGGCCGCTAGTATTTGGTTAAATTTCGTTATTAGCTTATTATAAGTGAATATTTTATTTGTTAAGGTTTTATTATTCATTTATTATTGGTTATAAGAGTGGATGCATATATATATATATGTATATATATATATATATATATATATATATATTCATATGTATAATTGTTAGAATTATTTTGTAGAATTTGAAGCTAGATTTTACTACCAAAATTTTGTTTCTGAAATTTTTTAATTATTAATATTTTTATTAATTTATGGTCTAAGAACGTATATTCATTTTTATTTGTTTTTTGGTGTCAACAGGTTTAGCAAGAAAAACAAGCAGTGCTGAATTAAAATATTGATGGTCAAGGATATATTATTATTTCTAAGGGTAAGTCTTATTAAAATTTATGCAAATTCATTATTGTTATTATTATTGTTATTAGTGTTATTATTATTATTTGTATTTAAGCAATTTCAATTTTAATCATAGAGAATTATTAGTACCATATAATTTATTAGTTTTGTCAATTGTTAAATTTTGGTTATTATCTTACGTTTTTATTTATAATTTTGTCTTTACAAGTTTCATAGGATATTTATTAAATATTCATTGTTAGTTGGGGATTAATATATATGTCTTGTAATTATTCAATGGCACTTTTATTATATTATTATAAAATATTTTAACATTTATTATTCTTGTATTTGTTATGTTATCCTTTTGACGATATTAAGTCGGATACTAGTAATTTTGATTTTAATGATATTATTTAGAGGGAGAGTTCGTTTGATATTTATACGATTTTGTTTTGTATTTCGATTATTAGTATCGCGATATTATTTAGTGCATAGCTATTATTTATTTGGTTTTATGATTTATAGGTTATACTGGGAGCAGTATATCGATGGTCAATGGAAAATAAAATATTATCGTCGTGAGGGGTTACATCTATATACCCAATATGTTGGATTATTATCCCAGAGATGTATACGAGAGCATTTTCACCCAAATTTGGACGTCATTTTTTTGATGAATTAGTCGACTAGTGTGGTGATCTACTTGGTTATGGTATCATGGTCATATTATTTTTATAATTCTATTGTAAAAGATCTCGAAGTTACAACACTTTTGGTTGGTAAATTTGATTGTTAGCATCATATTTATACTTCTGGTGAGTAGGGACTGTTAATTTAGAACTATATACGGGAGCATATTAGGACGTGTACTTATTTTGATTAATTAATCGATTAGTACGTTGATCTACTTGGTAATGGGATCACAATTATGCCCTTAGTATATCTCTATTGTAAAAGATATCGAAGTTACAAACATTTTAAATTTTTGTTCATGGGGTTGCCTTCAAAATTTTACTGCTAGAGTAATCACCGGGGAAGCTACTAGAAGGTCGTCAGATTTTTATCGTTAATCTTTATTCGTTTAATGAATTATCCTAACAAAGTCTACGCCAAGTATTGGCTTTATTTTGTATTAATTGTTTTATTTCTTTTACAGGTTACCGAATGGGAGCGTACATGTATTTATATACGGGGAGGAAGAGGGTTGATGGATCAACATTTCTACGTCGAAAATTACAGGGGTTGTTTCAACGCATAATTATATATATATATATATATATATATATATATATATATAAACATATATATATATATGTTTTTAGTTAAGACATCGGTGTTGTTAGGATTTTTGATTATATACGTATTTTTAATGGTACTGTTATAAGACGTACCTATTAATATTATGTTATTATATTTTTAACACGTTTGAAATATTTAATTATTATATTTTTAATTATTTAAAGGCGATCGTGTTGCTCTTTGTGATTATATAATATGTTTTGCCTGTCATGTCCTATGCATATTAATTGTTTAATCAATTCCGTCGAGTAATTTATCAAGTCTGTCGCCAAAATTTAATTATTAAATTTTATCATTAATATTTGATTCTTCCAATTATATTTTATTATTGATGTTTCGTTAAAATTTTGAGATTCGTTAACTAATTAATTTTTCTTTTTCAGGTGCAAGACTACCGCGGCTTTACTTTTGAATGATATTTGGATTTGTCGATGTCGAGGTGGATGATTATTAAAAATCGCTCACATCGCGGGATTTTATATAGATCTTGATTGTTAGTATTAATTTCTTTTTAGAGGTAATTAAGGAATACAAGGTTTAAAATTATATTATTAACTAACAAGAATGTGTATACGTATATGTATCAAAATTTTAATATTGGTTTGTATGTCTTAAGATGTTAATTTTATAAACGGCATACAATAAGATTTTATAAACGTCGATACTTTTGCTTTATATAAATGAAATATTGAATTATCATTAATCATATAATAATTTTAAATTTTAATGCATTAAGATTTCGATTTTTCATATATCAAAATGATTTTATCTAATTTATTACAATTTGTTTAGGAATACTGTTGCTGAAAATATCTTTTATTAAATTCTCATTGGTCAAAGCATTGATTTCCCAAGGGATTATTATTTTGTCTTAGTTTATTCGCGATATCCGTGTAGGACAAAAATCGTCGTGTTTAATATATGTACGTGTATGTGTATTAATTATATTTTTATTATATATTTTTCCTACACGTTACTAGAGAATATATATATATATATTCATTGGGGAAAAGGAAGCTTATAAATCATTTCATATTTATGGTTTGATAATCATAAAGAAATTACATAAGTAAGCGTAAATGTTTCCTTTGTATGATTATTGTTAACTTATTATTTCTTTTGTTATTACAAGGGATTCCATATATGTATATATTAATTATACGAATTTAATTTTCTATAACATGGCGATTGACTATTATTGTTAGTAATTTGCCTTACGCGTATTTATTTATAATTTGGTTATGTAATATATGCATGTGTCCGATGTACATATTATTAAAATTTGTATCCTTAGTTATTGGTTGGACATTTGTCATGAAATAATTTAATATTAATGTGCAGCGTTAAATTGTGAATTTTTATATTTTGATTATATTATCTTGGAGGGTCATTATCCTCTTCAATTATTTTATAAGAAATTGTATATAGACCTTTTATTAATTACGATTGTTCTTTTTCAGGTTTCTAGTGGTGAAAATCTACAATTAAGAGAGAGTTTACGTGGAAGAAAGAGAGAGATGTTCAAGCCTATGATTTATGCTACAAGATTCCAACGATATATATAAGCATAGAGTTCTTATTATTATTATATTTTATTTATTCTTTTGGTTCAACAAAATGGTTTATAAATCAATTTTATTTCATTGAAAAAAAAAACTCTTATTAATTTCTGGTTAACACATACTATATTTATTTAATAAATTCTGTATGTCATAAAGACTAATTAGGGGACTTTTATTTATCCGACAGATCAAATAGAAACAGATACGGATTTTAATTTTATTTAATTTATTCTCTTGAATTTTAAGTCATTATATTTATAAATTTTGTTGATGATCAGGTACATTTTGTTGTTCCATTTTGTGTATCTATGTGTATGTCTTGTTTAATAATTAGGTTAGTAGGATCAATATAGCGATTTTATTTCGATATATGTAATAGAATTAATCATGATCAGATATATATATGTGGGTAGCGTATGTATATTTTGAGTAAAGTATAATTTGAGTGATATTTGAGTCTTATAGTTCTCCTAAATAGTAATGGAGATGTTAGACACAAAATTTCAGATATATATGTATATATAAGAGGCGGTATTTATGCTTGTTTAAAAATGTAATCTTATTTCAACAAATCTGTTGGTCACGGTATTAGAGTTTATTATTAAAAGTGTCATGTATAAGAGTTATAATTTTTCTTTTGAACGTATTGTACGTTTGTTCTCGGTTATTTGTTCGTAATGTAATGAGTACGTATTTTTACTGAGTGGTTTTATATGAATATATATATATGTCACTATTGTAAAGACGATTTTATTTAGTTTTTGTGCAGAGTTTATTTTATTAATTATTTGTATTAAGCATTTTTGCTTGTAAATCAAGTCTTTGCGTCTCCTTTTATACGGTTAGGTCCTTAAGGTTATATTGTTAATAATTATTTAAAAGGGGCTTGTGGAGCAATTCCATTAATGTTAATCGTTGAGGGTTTTGATTCTTACTTTATAAGAGTGTTTCTTGTCTCTACTGGAAAATATGGGATTATTAGATTTGGCTTATATCGATGGGTTTTCCTTTACAGATTCTTAAAATTGGGAATCTATGTACGAGTATACGCGTATGAAGGCGGGAAATATTCTAATTATTTGAAGAGTGTGAATTATATATACTTATCGGAAGGATAATTGATCTTACACTTTACGATACTTTAACTAAAACTTAAATCTATTCTACGTAAGTATATATTTTCTTTTTCTTTTCTTTCATATATTGTTTTTTGTTATTTCATATATTGTTTTTTTTTGTTAACAAAATGAATCGTTATCGAATCTGTTTCATTACAATTAATTATTCGGATAGTGAGAGATATTTGTAAATTTGAAATTCTTTACACTATTATAGCTTTATGATCTTCAAGTTAGTTAATTAAAGTTTATCCAATAAGTTTCCAATGATAACGGTTAGGTCCATTTTGTTAGGTTTTGTCTATATATATATATATATATATATTTAAATATATTGCTAATGCTGGTTTTACGGTTAGTTCCACTAGTATAACGAAATTTTATATAGAGTAATAACGATATGATAATATTATAACATTTTATTGATATTTTCTATAATTTTCAGGTATTCTGTAGCGACTTTCAATGAGTGTACTACACATATGCTATCAGCGAGGGACAGATATATATATATAGACATTATTATATAACAATAGTAGGTAAAGATTATGATATAGATATAGTTTTGGAATTTTAATATGCGATATAGTGTAATATAAAGATTTTGAAAATTTTTCATTGCGGGACGTAACAATATAAAATTATGCGTTGAAATAACCCCTGTAATTTTCGACGTAGAAATGTTGATCCATCAACCCTCTTCTTCCCCGTATATAAATATATGTACGCTCCCATTCGGTAACCTGTAAAAGAAATAAAACAATTAATACAAAATAAAGCCAATACTTAGCGTAAACTTTGTTGGAATAACTCATTAAATAAGTAAAGGTTAACGATAAAAATTTGATAGCCTTCTAGTAGCTTCCCCGGTGATTATTCTAGCAGTAAAATTTTGAAGGCAACCCCATGAACAAAAATTTAAAATGTTTGTAACTTCGATATCTTTTACAATAGAGATATACTAAGGGCATAATTGTGATCCCATTACCAAGTAGATCAACGTACTAATCGATTAATTAATCAAAATAAGTACACGTCCTAATATGCTCCCGTATATAGTTCTAAAATAACAGTCCCTACTCACTAGAAGTATAAATATGATGCTAACAATCAAATTTACCAAACAAAAGTGTTGTAACTTCGAGATCTTTTACAATAGAATTATAAAAATAATATAATCATGATACCATGACCAAGTAGATCACCACACTAGTCGACTAATTCATCAAAAAAATGACGTCCAAATTTGGGTGAAAATGCTCTCGTATACATCTCTGGGATAATAATTCCAACATATTGGGTATATAGATGTAACCCCTCACGACGATAATATTTTATTTTCCATTGACCATCGATATACTGCTCCCAGTATAACCTATAAATCATAAAACCAAATAAATAATAGCTATGCACTAAATAATATCGCGATACTAATAATCGAAATACAAAACAAAATCGTATAAATATCAAACGAACTCTCCCTCTAAATAATATCATTAAAATCAAATTACTAGTATCCGACTTAATATCGTCACAAGGATAACATAACAAATACAAGAATAATAAATGTTAAAATATTTTATAATAATATAATTAAGTGCCATTGAATAATTACAAGATATATATATATTAATCCCCAACTAACAATGAATATTTAATAAATATCCTATGAAACTTGTAAAGACAAATTATAAATAAAAACGTAAGATAATAACCAAAATTTAACAATTGATAAAACTAATAAATTATATGGTACTAATAATTCTCTATGATTAAAATTGAAATTGCTTAAATGCAAATAATAATAATACACTAATAAAATAATAATAACAATAATGAATTTGCATAAATTTTAATAAGACTTACCCTTAGAAATAATAATATATCCTTGACCATCAACATTTTAATTCAGCAGCAAATGTTGACATAAAAACAAATAAAAGAATATATGTTTAGAAAAATTAATAAAAATAATATTAAAATTTAAACAAATGATATAATTATTCAAATTCTACAAAATAATTTAACAACTAACAATGAATATTTAATAAATATTATAAATATGTAAAGACAAAATTATAAATAAAAAGTAAATAAAACCAAAAAAAAAAAAAAAAAAAAAAATAATAAAAAAAAAAAAAAAAAATAAAAATAAAAAATAAAAAAAAAAAATAAATTTTAATAAGACTTACCTTAGAAATAATAATATATCCTTGACCATCAACATTTTAATTCAGCACTGCTTGTTTTTCTTGCTAAACCTGTTGACACCTAAAAACAAATAAAAATGAATATATGTTCTTAGACCATAAATTAATAAAAATATTAATGATTAAAAAATTTCAGAAACAAAATTTTGGTAGTAAAATCTAGCTTCAAATTCTACAAAATAATTCTAACAATTATACATATGAATATATATATATATATATATATATATATATATATATATATATATGCATCCACTCTTATAACCAATAATAAATGAATAATAAAACCTTAACAAATAAAATATTCACTTATAATAAGCTAATAACGAAATTTAACCAAATACTAGCGGCCCACAACACAAATAATAATTTAAATTGATCTTACCTGAAAATCAAATAAGAATACCTTATATGGCGAAGTCACATGACCCCCCTCCTGGATGCCTGAAAAATTAATGTAAAATAATATTTGGTCATAAGAATAATAATTTCTAACACGAGGCTGTCAATATTTTATAAAAATTTGCAAAGCATTAAGTATAACAAAATGGATAGCATCTATATGCTTAAGGCATATACACATGAGCCAATGAAAAGAAAGAAAAACCAACTAGCATAAATGAACAAAATAATATAAAATTTAGATTAAAATAATTAAAAAATCAGAATAAGGCCAATGAACATCATCAAAAATCAACCATGAACATTTACGATCACACTCTTCTATATATGAATGCATGTACCAAGCCTTATAAAATATTAACACTTCATATAAAAAGTTTTCAACTATAATAATCCCCCTTTTTCAAGTACTTTAATGACAAAATTTCATAATACCAAACCTTATTAAGTATAATTATGTCAGAATATTACTTACTAGTAAGTCTTCATATGACGAAAATAAATGGACACCCTATATTCGTGTTCCTACTCACCGGGTACCCCCCTGGCAAAAGTATCACCTGAATTAATAAAATAATAATATTAAGGATGGACATCTATAGCTACTATGAATATAAAATGTATATACACAATTGTAAAATGCACGGACATTCACATATGAGCACTCTTATACGTATATATATATATATATATATATATATATATATATATATATATACGTGCATATGAACATATGCAAATTTAATAATGTAAGACTAAAATCTTCCGAGAAATGAATAAGGCCCAGCTGCATAACGTGTGAAATAACACTCAAAAATTAGAATCTAAATTTAAAAACTTTATTAAATAAAAATAAAAAAATTTCAACAATGAATATAATGACAGCAACTTCTTACCATGCATAATATACATATATCATTAAGTCAAAGGAAATAAAACGTGAAAACACGAGAGAAATAGAGAAATAATACGTGTACTTACGAATAATATTGCACAAAGAATATTATGCGTATAACTCTACGAGTCGAACAAGCGTGCAAGGCCAAGTCCAGCACGTCGCGTTATCTCCATTGGAATTTTTAAACATCCTCTCCCGACCTAAAGCAGAGGAAGATCTAAATTCGCGCTCGCATGAATGCAAACCAAATTAATACATCGACTTCTCTTTATAATAAGCATTAACAAAGTATTCTCTATTAATATTATACTATATCCAGTATCATATACCTCTATATACATATATATGCATACTATATGTGACATATGAACTGACTACATATACACATATGCATACATATTTTATAACAAAATCCAATAAAATAAAAGTAGAACGTAATAAACAATCGTCAGGACGAAAAATTAACATATATTAATAGATAAAAATATACACCTTTATATATATATGCATACTATATGTAACCTATAAATCGAATAAATTTACATATACGCATATATATTTTATAACCAAACTCAATAAAATAACGGTATAAATACAATAAATACGCGTCGCGATAGAAATTGACACATATATATATTAACATGTCCAGAAATCTCCCTATATATATGCATACTATACGTAATATATAAATTGAATAAATTTACATATACGCATATATATTTTATAACAAAACTCAATAAAATAAAGGTATAAATACAATAAATAAGCGTTGCGATGGAAATTTACAAATATATATCTTAACTTGTCCAAAATTATCCCTATATATACGCATACTATATGTAACATACAAATTGAATAAATTTACATATACGCATATATATTTTATAACAAAACTCAATAAAATAACGGTATAAATACAATAAATACGCGTCGCGATAGAAATTGACACATATATATATTAACATGTCCAACAATATCCCCATATATATGCATACTATATGTGACGTGTAAATTGAATAAATTCGCATATACGCATATATACTTTATAACAAAATCCAATAAAATAAAGGTATAAATATAATAAATAAGTTTCGCGATAGAAATTAACATATATATATTAACTTGTCCAACAATATCCCTATATGTATATGCATACTATATGCATATACATTTTGTAACAAATTTAACAATAAAACAAAGGAGGAGATATAATAGACTGCTACCGCGACAAAATTAATCAGCACACAAAACATATATATATATATATATTACGAATATTAACAAATAATTAATATTAATAACCCCAAGATTTTATACAATAATTATTAATCTTATACGATGATTATTAAATACGATTCAGTAAAAACTTGCTGAAATCAATTTTCATAAGCAATATGCGAATACATATCTATACATATATATGTGCTAATATAAAAGTCGCCCAAATGAAAATCTTCAAAGAATAAAATATTGTCAGAATCAAAAGACCTCTTGAATAAAAGATCACGGTAGAGCGTGCAATGAATTCTTCGAGCACATCCGTCGTGATCATTCTTAGAAGTAAAACGAGCCGCTTTTTCATACGTTGTTCCGAGAATTGTAAGAATAAAATTTCTTTTAGCGACATAATAACTATTAAGCGAAGCGATAATTAATTTCCATATATTCTTATTGTAAAATTTATTGTAATAATAATGGCTTAACGCATTAGAATTTATTAAAATATTATTCATAGACTTGAGTAATCATTAAAAGTCGACTTTGAAAATTTTAAAATATATACATATAAAACCACAAAAATTCTAATTGTTAAAGCCTTTATTAAATAAATAAAAATATATCTTGTAAATGATAAATCTCAATAATTAGTCTTAAGATAATTATTAAACCTGGAAATAATACGTGTGATATGCCAATTTAAGCCACGTAAACGAATTTTAAAAGGTAATTCATTTAAAAAATATTACTGTTACTAACGTGTCTTATAAAGAGAAAGAATGCGATGAGCATTCTTCGAAGGACACCCAGCATATCTATTTTTAGAAAAAGAGATAAGCCATCTTCGCATCCGTTGCGTTAGAATCTGCAATCCAAATGCTAAATTTTTCTTTACTAATTATTACTAATTATTAATTTACTAATTATTAATTAATTACTAATTATTAATTTTAACTATATATGCACCATTGTAAAAATCATTGTAATAATAATGGTTTAATACATCAGAATTTACCAAAATATCACTTAAAGTTTAAACAATTGCTATAAATCGAACTCAAATTTTCTAATAACATAAATACGATATTATAAAAAATTCTGATTGTTAAAAATCATTATTAAAAATTATTCTAAAATTATTTAATAAATCTAAGACTCAAGACTTGCAATCCCTACCACAAAACTCTCACCCACCACATCGCAAACTCATAGCAGGAAGGGATAGCTCCAGCAGCCGACCCACCAATCACCGAAGAAGCCCACCTCCTCTCCCTACCAATAAACATCGAACCAGAGGAAGGTATTTAAGGCACCCCAGGCGCTCTCTCTACGCCTTTTAGACAAAGTCGGTCAGCCCTCTAACACAGCTCTCTGCGCCATTAACTCGCCTGTGTCTCAGCTCTCTCTACGCCATTAGATCTCCAGCTCTCGAAGAGGAAAAACCTAGAAGCCTACCGGACACCTTAACTTATTCGAAAATAACTTAGTCGCGATTTTGATTTTTTTTCTTTCGGGACTTAGTCTCAATCTCTATGAAGAGAGCTGTATCAACATTAACACTTTAATAAAGTGCTACCATCCAGCAACCTCTGAGTCTTTGGCCATTCTCTGCGCTGCCTTGCCACTTCTTCAGGTTCTCACCGAGGTCGAGCAACCCAGGGAAGGAGCAGCGGTGCCTGTATTCATCCATTGATCCCGTCATCCGGTAAGGAAATAATAAAATAATAATCATTCTTAATCAACCTTGATAATAACTTTGTATATTAGTTCGATTTATTCTAGGCCTATTGACAATTTTCCCAGAATCCTACCAGCCCGTATACAGACTTTAAATTTTTCTTTCGAGTTGAATAATTTAAATTTCAACCGATCCTCTGAGAACGCTCAAAGCGTATCCTAGAGTGTAGCGTCGTTCGAGTTAGTCACTCGATGTGCATTGAGTAGCAAATTCTACTCCTCTGCCGCTTTCACGGAGAGCTTCTCTGAAAGAATTTCTCCGTGGATCCTGTGCCGCTGTGACGTGACGTCTTGCACATCGATACTAGACTCAGAATCTAAGACTCGCTCCTAGAGGATCTGTCGAAATAATAGAATTAATGCACTGGCTTACAAGTTAACTATCGAAAACATTTTATGAATTTTATACTTATCTGAAGTAAGCCAGCCGCTCTTACCCGTATCCTTGTCTGTACCCCCTGAATCTCCGGACCTCTCGGTGCAACCGCATGCCCCTGAAAAATTCAAAATATATTAAATAAATCATTAATTGCTGTACCCTGTTACGTTTTGAGATTTCGTTGTTACGTCTCGATCGTAACTTCTCACGTATTTATTTGTTACGCAATTGTAACTTCTCTCTATTTCTTTTTCAGGGCAACCTGCCAAGCCGGCTATACCCTAGGACGCCGAGAGACTAAGAATCTTTTGCGCTTCTTTCAGGAGAGGGATTGACGATGGGAAATAAATTAGGTGCGTTGAACCTGACCCAATTTATCCTTTTTGATCTGTTTTCTTTTATTAGTTTACTTCCTTAGAGCTTTACAAATTTTTTATTATTGTTATTATTGTTATTATTTGACAGTTGTAGATAGTGTATATCGTTATACGTATAGATGTGTGTATGTAGTTAATGTTCTTCTCTATAGCATTTCTAAGGCGATATCTAGATATGGTTATTATTCGCGGTTGTTGAAGAAATTATCTCGCTGCAAGTATTCGTAGATCTCGATAAAATCTTCGTCTGTTAGTCCTGCGAGGGGTTGGATACTGCTTGGTAAGACTAGGTCCTCTGGTTCCGGGTAGAAACTTGGTTCAGGGGGATCCAGAACCCGACCTGGGTTGGATGGACCAGCCTCAGTTTCTGTGCGTTGTTCTATGGGTCTTCGTTCTTCCGGTATGGAAGGAAGATCTTCCGGTGTCCTGACCGGCGAGTAGCTGGGATTAGATGAATCCTGGATGGGGGAGTAATTGGGCGATGGCGGCCTGGCTCTGGGCTGTTGTTCCTCTTGAAGAACCGCTGGAGGGTTTCGGGGAGGACGATAAGGGTATGCGCGGGAGGGCGCGAAACTACGCACTGGAGAGTACCTTGTTACTCTGCTTGTTAAGTCGTTCTCGTCGGCAAACAACTGACGAGCTGTAGGGAGCCTAAGTACCGACCGGGAGGCACGCCTGCGGCGTATACCCGCGGCACGGAGGGGAATTTCGCGTCCAACGGAAGAAGTTCGGCGGGGGTTAACCATCTACCGAGGGAATACGACTATTTAGTATGTTTGATGCGATTGATTTAACACAAAAGGGGTTTACTTACGATGATGCGTAGAAAGGTACCTGTTAAGATGAATGGTTTTATAAGGTAAATGTAGTCACAGCAAGGTGGTTCATAGAGTTAAGACGAATAATACGGCTTAATGAATTATTGTGAGATAAACGAACGTAGATTATGATGGTATATCTCGCTCGTTCTCATATAATGGTTGAAACGTTCGGCTATATACAGTTCATTGGGGTACAGCAATTAATGATTTATTTAATATATTTTGAATTTTTCAGGGGCATGCGGTTGCACCGAGAGGTCCGGAGATTCAGGGGGTACAGACAAGGATACGGGTAAGAGCGGCTGGCTTACTTCAGATAAGTATAAAATTCATAAAATGTTTTCGATAGTTAACTTGTAAGCCAGTGCATTAATTCTATTATTTCGACAGATCCTCTAGGAGCGAGTCTTAGATTCTGAGTCTAGTATCGATGTGCAAGACGTCACGTCACAGCGGCACAGGATCCACGGAGAAATTCTTTCAGAGAAGCTCTCCGTGAAAGCGGCAGAGGAGTAGAATTTGCTACTCAATGCACATCGAGTGACTAACTCGAACGACGCTACACTCTAGGATACGCTTTGAGCGTTCTCAGAGGATCGGTTGAAATTTAAATTATTCAACTCAAAGAGAAATTTAAAGTCTGTGTACGGACAGGTAGGATTCGAGGAAGATTGTCATACAACGAATGATAATTTATTCAGCATATTTTGAATTTCCAGGAGCATGCGGCTGCACCGAGAGGTCTGGAGATTCAAGGATACAGACGAGGATACGGGTAAGAGCGGCTGGCTTACTTCAGATAAGTATAAAATTCATAAAATGTTTTCGATAGTTAACTTGTAAGCCAGTGCATTAATTCTATTATTTCGACAGATCCTCTAGGAGCGAGTCTTAGATTCTGAGTCTAGTATCGATGTGCAAGACGTCACGTCACAGCGGCACAGGATCCACGGAGAAATTCTTTCAGAGAAGCTCTCCGTGAAAGCGGCAGAGGAGTAGAATTTGCTACTCAATGCACATCGAGTGACCAACTCGAACGACGCTACACTCTAGGATACGCTTCGAGCGTTCTCAGAGGATCGGTTGAAATTTAAATAATACAACTCGAAAGAAAAATTTAAAGTCTGTATACGGGCAAGTAAGATTCTGGGAAAATTGTCAATAGGCCTAGAATAAATCGAACTAATATACAAAGTTATTATCAAGGTTGATTAAGAATGATTATTATTTTATTATTTCCTTACCGGATGACGGGATCAATGGATGAATACAGGCACCGCTGCTCCTTCCCTGGGTTGCTCGACCTCGGTGAGAACCTGAAGAAGTGGCAAGGCAGCGCAGAGAATGGCCAAAGAGTCAGAGGTTGCTGGATGGTAGCACTTTATTAAAGTGTTAATGTTGATACAGCTCTCTTAATAGAGATTGAGACTAAGTCCCGAAAGAAAAAATCAAAATCGCGACTAAGTTATTTTCGAATAAGTTAAGGTGTCCGGTAGGCTTCTAGGTTTTTCCTCTTCGAGAGCTGGAGATCTGATGGACATAGGCGAGTTAATGGCTGAGAGAGCTAGGGCTGACCGACTTTGTCTAAAAGGCCCGGAGAGAGCAGCTGGGGTGCCTTAAATACCTTCCTCTGGTTCGACGTTTAATGGTAGGGAGAGGAGGTGGGCCTCTTCGGTGATTGGTGGGTCGGCTGCTGGAGCTATCCCTTCCTGCTATGAGTTTGCGATGTGGTGGGTGAGAGTTTCGTGGTAGGGATTGCAAGTCTTGAGTCTTAGATTTATTAAATAATTTTAGAATAATTTTTTAATAATGATTTTTAACAATCAGAATTTTTTATAATATCATATTTATGTCATTAGAAAATTTGAGTTCGATTTATAGCAATTGTTTAAATTTTAAGTGATATTTTGGTAAATTCTGATGTATTAAACCATTATTATTACAATGATTTTTACAATGGTGCGTATATAGTTAAAATTAATAATTAGTAATTAATTAATATTTAGTAAATTAATAATTAGTAATAATTAGTAAAGAAAAATTTAGCATTTGGATTGCAGATTCTAACGCAACGGATGCGAAGATGGCTTATCTCTTTTTCTAAAAATAGATATGCTGGATGTCCTTCGAAGAATGCTCACTGCATTCTTTCTCTTTATAAGACACATTAGTAACAATAATATTTTTTAAATGAATTACCTTTTAAAATTCGTTTACGTAGCTTAAACTGGCATATTACACGTAATATTCCCAGTTTTAATAATTATCTTAAGGCTAATTATTGAGATTTATCATTTACAAGATATATTTTTATTTATTTAATAAAGGCTTCAACAATTAGAATTTTTGTGGTTTTATATGTATATATTTTAAAATTTTCAAAGTCGACTTTTAATGATTACTCAAGTCTATGAATAATATTTTAATAAATTCTAATGCGTTAAGCCATTATTATTACAATAAATTTTACAATAAGAATATATGGAAATTAATTATCGCTTCGCTTAATAGTTATTATGTCGCTAAAAGAAATTTTATTCTTACAATTTTCGGAACAACGTATGAAAAAGCGGCTCGTTTTACTTCTAAGAATGATCACGACGGATGTGCTCGAAGAATTCATTGTACGCTCTACCGTGATCTTTTATTCAAGAGGTCTTTTGATTCTGACAATATTTTATTCTTTGAAGATTTTCGTTTGGGCGACTTTTATATTAGCACATATATATATATATATATGTATATGTATAGATATGTATTCGCATATTACTTATGAAAATTGATTTTGGCAAGTTTTTACTGAATCGTATTTAATAATCATCGTATAAGATTAATAATTATTGTATAAAATCTTGGGGTTATTAATATTAATCATTTGTTAATATTCGTAATATATATATATATATGTTTTGTGTGCTGATTAATTTTGTCGCGGTAGCAGTCTATTATATCTCCTCCTTTGTTTTATTGTTAAATTTGTTACAAAATGTATATGCATATAGTATGCATATACATATAGGGATATTGTTGGACAAGTTAATATATATATGTTAATTTCTATCGCGAAACTTATTTATTATATTTATACCTTTATTTTATTGGATTTTGTTATAAAGTATATATGCGTATATGCGAATTTATTCAATTTACACGTCACATATAGTATGCATATATATGGGGATATTGTTGGACATGTTAATATATATATGTGTCAATTTTTATCGCGACGCGTATTTATTGTATTTATACCGTTATTTTATTGAGTTTGGTTATAAAATATATATGCGTATATGTAAATTTAGTCAATTTATATGTTACATATAGTATGCATATATATAGGGATAATTTTGGACAAGTTAAGATATATATTTGTAAATTTCCATCGCGACGCTTATTTATTGTATTTATACCTTTATTTTATTGAGTTTTGTTGTAAAGTATATATGCGTATATGCAAATTTATTCGATTTATATGTTACATATTGTATGCATATATATATAGGGAGATTTCTGGACATGTTAATATATATATGTGTCAATTTCTATCGCGACGCGTATTTATTGTATTTATACCTTTATTTTATTGAGTTTGGTTATAAAATATATATGCGTATATGTAAATTTAGTCAATTTGTATGTTACATATAGTATGCATATATATATAGGGAGATTTCTGGACATGTTAATATATATATGTGTCAATTTCTATCGCGACGCGTATTTATTGTATTTATACCTTTATTTTATTGAGTTTGGTTATAAAATATATATGCGTATATGTAAATTTAGTCAATTTGTATGTTACATATAGTATGCATATATATAGGGATAATTTTGGACAAGTTAAGATATATATTTGTAAATTTCCATTGCGACGCTTATTTATTGTATTTATACCTTTATTTTATTGAGTTTGGTTATAAAATATATATGCGTATATGTAAATTTATTCGATTTATAGGTTACATATAGTATGCATATATATATAAAGGTGTATATTTTTATATATTAATATATGTTAATTTTTCGTCCTAACGATTGTTTATTACGTCTCTTCTTTTATTTTATTGGATTTTGTTATAAAATATGTATGCATATGTGTACATGTAGTCAGTTCACATGTCACATATAGTATGCATATATATGTATATAGAGGTATATGATACTGGATAATAGTATAATATTATTAGAGAATACTTTGTTAATGCTTAATTATAAAAGAGAAGTCGATGTATTAATTTGGTTTGCATTCATGCGAGCGCGAATTTAGATCTTCCCTCTGCCTTTAGGTCGGGAGAGGATGTTTAAAAATTCCAATGGAGATAACGCGACGTGCTGGACTTGGCCTTGCACGCTTGTTCGACTCGTAGAGTTATACGCATAATATTCTTTGTGCAATATTATTCGTAAGTACACGTATTATTTTTCTATTTCTCTCGTGTTTTCACATTTTATTTCCTTTGACTTAATGATATATGTATATTATGCATGGTAAGAAGTTGCTGTCATTATATTCATTGTTGAAATTTTTTTTTATTTTTATTTAATAAAGTTTTTAAATTTAGATTCTAATTTTTGAGTGTTATTTCACACGTTATGCAGCTGGGCCTTATTCATTTCTCGGAAGATTTTAGTCTTACATTATTAAATTTGCATATGTTCATATGCACGTATATATATATACAGGGTCTACCAAAAGTGTGGAAACCCCTAAATATCTCGGAAAATATACGTTTTACAGAAAAGTGTTTCCAACAAAAGTTGTAGGGTTTAGGAAGATCTATATACTGATTCTATCAGTTTGACCTTGGATGGCGTCGTCAAGGTCAGGTCAAGGTCACATTGACTTTTTTAAATGACACCCCCTACATTTGATTGCATATTCTTATAGCTTAATTCAAGAGCTTTCCAAAACACTATAATAATGTTCATTTTTATTAAGTACTTTGCGAGTTATGAGGGTTGAATGATAGAGTAGCGCCGGTATTAACATTATCCAAGGTGTACTACATGGAGGTTACTCGCTCGGATTTGCATCTGTTGTGTGTGTGATCCAGCTAACTAAGGCAAGATCGATTCCTCAACATATCCTCATATTTCGCTGAAGTCAAATTGCCAAAAAATTGCTCCATAAAACGTGTATGAAACGTCTCGTTAGTTCCTTCATTTACCGCTATGTGACGCACTACATGCAGTCTAACTCGCATTTAAAATTCAACTAAGAATGTATAAAGCTATCAAAGAACGAGCACCTTCTAACTTCAGCTTTGAGCAAGCAGAAATTAATTGTTATCGTCCAAATACAACGTACGATTAATTAAAATTAAACGTTTTAAAAATGGCTGGCGACTTGTCGGAACGTGAAAGAATCACTATCCTCATGATGCGTGGATGGGGTGATAACGAAAGATCGTTCTCTGATGTCGTTCGATTATTTAATGACACGTATCCGAACCGTCGAATTAATAAGTCCACTGTGTTAAAAACAATAGAACGTTTTAGACAAACTGGTAGCGTAAGAAATCGCTCTAAGTCAGGAAGACCATTGTCTGCAACCAACGAAGAAAAACAACTTGATGTTCTGCAGACATTTATTGAAGATCCCAATTCTAGTGTTCAGAGAGTCGCTCAAACTCACGATATTGCTCCCATGTCGGTTTGGAGAATTTTAAAGAAGAACAAGTTCCATCCATATAAATTGCAATACGTTCAAGAATTGCAAAACGGAGATGAGGAGCGTCGTATACATTTCTGTGAAAGAATGATGGCACTAATAGATGTCCGGCCCATCTTCCCTTATCAAATTGTTTTCACAGACGAGGCAACTTTTACCTTAACGGGAGAAGTTAATAATCAAAATTTTCGTTTCTGGTCAGATGAGAATCCGAATTGGGTGCGGGAAACTCACACACAACATCCACAAAAAATAAATGTATGGTGCGGAATAATAGATGGCTATTTAATAGGGCCGTTTTTTTTGAAGAATATTTGAACGCTCAAAGGTATGAGAGATTACTTGTTGATCAAATAATTCCAGCCATACAGAATACTTTTCCAAATAATTTCCAAGAAATATGGTTTCAGCATGATGGAGCTCCTGCTCATTTTGGTGCAGGACCACGTCGTATTTTAAATGAGACTTTTCCGCTACGGTGGATAGGAAGAAGGAACGGAAATGAGGGAGGAGAGGATTGGCCACCTCGGTCACCAGATCTAACTCCTCTTGATTATTATCTATGGGGATATCTGAAGAGTAAGGTTTACAGAACAAAACCTAAAACCATTCACGAATTGATACAGCGAATAAGGGATGAAATGGCTTTGATACCTTTTGAAACGAATCGTAAAGTCATTTCTACATTCTACCAAAGATTAGCATATTGTCAGGAAGTAAATGGCAGCCACTTTCAGCATTTACTTTAACACATTGAAACACATTTGCAATCGTTTGGTGCAACCTAACCTGATCTCTGTATACACGCACCGCACGCACGCACACGCACACATTTCGAACAATTATTATGATAAATGAGCATCCACAAATTTATTTACTGTTTACTATGTCGATTGCTTTCCAGGTCTTTAAATGCTCGATTGTAATTTGGGTCTTTGCTTTTGCTGACTGGATCCACGACCGATCTTGCCTTAGTTAGCTGGATCACACACACAACAGATGCAAATCCGAGCGAGTAACCTCCATGTAGTACACCTTGGATAATGTTAATACCGGCGCTACTCTATCATTCAACCCTCATAACTCGCAAAGTACTTAATAAAAATGAACATTATTATAGTGTTTTGGAAAGCTCTTGAATTAAGCTATAAGAATATGCAATCAAATGTAGGGGGTGTCATTTAAAAAAGTCAATGTGACCTTGACCTGACCTTGACGACGCCATCCAAGGTCAAACTGATAGAATCAGTATATAGATCTTCTTAAACCCTACAACTTTTGTTGGAAACACTTTTCTGTAAAACGTATATTTTCCGAGATATTTAGGGGTTTCCACACTTTTGGTAGACCCTGTATATATATATATATATATATATATATATATATATATATATATATACATATAAGAGTGCTCATATGTGAATGTTCGTGCATTTTACAATTGTGTATATACATTTTATATTCATAGTAGCTATAGATGTCCATCCTTAATATTATTATTTTATTAATTCAGGTGATACTTTTGCCAGGGGGGTACCCGGTGTGTAGGAACACGAATATAGGGTGTCCATTTATTTTCGTCATATGAAGACTTACTAGTAAGTAATATTCTGACATAATTATACTTAATAAGGTTTGGTATTATGAAATTTTGTCATTAAAGTACATGAAAAAGGGGGATTATTATAAATGAAAACTTTTTATATGAAGTGTTAATATTTTATAAGGCTTGGTACATGCATTTATATATAGAAGAGTGTGATCGTAAATGTTCATGGTTGATTTTTGATGATGTTCGTTGGCCTTATTCTGATTTTTTAATTATTTTAATCTAAATTTTATATTATTTTGTTCATTTATGCTAGTTGGTTTTTCTTTCCTTTCATTGGCTCATGTGTATATGCCTTAAGCATATAGATGCTATCCATTTTGTTATACTTAATGCTTTGCAAATTTTTATAAAATATTGGCAGCCTCGTGTTAGAAATTATTATTCTTATGACCAAATATTATTTTACATTAATTTTTCAGGCATCCAGGAGGGGGTCACGTGACTTCGTCATATAAGGTATTCTTATTTGATTTTCAGGTAAGATCAATTTAAATTATTATTTGTGTTGTGGGCCGCTAGTATTTGGTTAAATTTCGTTATTAGCTTATTATAAGTGAATATTTTATTTGTTAAGGTTTTATTATTCATTTATTATTGGTTATAAGAGTGGATGCATATATATATATGTATATATATATATATATATATATATATTCATATGTATAATTGTTAGAATTATTTTGTAGAATTTGAAGCTAGATTTTACTACCAAAATTTTGTTTCTGAAATTTTTTAATTATTAATATTTTTATTAATTTATGGTCTAAGAACGTATATTCATTTTTATTTGTTTTTTGGTGTCAACAGGTTTAGCAAGAAAAACAAGCAGTGCTGAATTAAAATATTGATGGTCAAGGATATATTATTATTTCTAAGGGTAAGTCTTATTAAAATTTATGCAAATTCATTATTGTTATTATTATTGTTATTAGTGTTATTATTATTATTTGTATTTAAGCAATTTCAATTTTAATCATAGAGAATTATTAGTACCATATAATTTATTAGTTTTGTCAATTGTTAAATTTTGGTTATTATCTTACGTTTTTATTTATAATTTTGTCTTTACAAGTTTCATAGGATATTTATTAAATATTCATTGTTAGTTGGGGATTAATATATATGTCTTGTAATTATTCAATGGCACTTTTATTATATTATTATAAAATATTTTAACATTTATTATTCTTGTATTTGTTATGTTATCCTTTTGACGATATTAAGTCGGATACTAGTAATTTTGATTTTAATGATATTATTTAGAGGGAGAGTTCGTTTGATATTTATACGATTTTGTTTTGTATTTCGATTATTAGTATCGCGATATTATTTAGTGCATAGCTATTATTTATTTGGTTTTATGATTTATAGGTTATACTGGGAGCAGTATATCGATGGTCAATGGAAAATAAAATATTATCGTCGTGAGGGGTTACATCTATATACCCAATATGTTGGGATTATTATCCCAGAGATGTATACGAGAGCATTTTCACCCAAATTTGGACGTCATTTTTTTGATGAATTAGTCGACTAGTGTGGTGATCTACTTGGTTATGGTATCATGGTCATATTATTTTTATAATTCTATTGTAAAAGATCTCGAAGTTACAACACTTTTGGTTGGTAAATTTGATTGTTAGCATCATATTTATACTTCTGGTGAGTAGGGACTGTTAATTTAGAACTATATACGGGAGCATATTAGGACGTGTACTTATTTTGATTAATTAATCGATTAGTACGTTGATCTACTTGGTAATGGGATCACAATTATGCCCTTAGTATATCTCTATTGTAAAAGATATCGAAGTTACAAACATTTTAAATTTTTGTTCATGGGGTTGCCTTCAAAATTTTACTGCTAGAGTAATCATCGGGGAAGCTACTAGAAGGTCGTCAGATTTTTATCGTTAATCTTTATTCGTTTAATGAATTATCCTAACAAAGTCTACGCCAAGTATTGGCTTTATTTTGTATTAATTGTTTTATTTCTTTTACAGGTTACCGAATGGGAGCGTACATGTATTTATATACGGGGAGGAAGAGGGTTGATGGATCAACATTTCTACGTCGAAAATTACAGGGGTTGTTTCAACGCATAATTATATATATATATATATATATATATATATATATATATAAACATATATATATATATGTTTTTAGTTAAGACATCGGTGTTGTTAGGATTTTTGATTATATACGTATTTTTAATGGTACTGTTATAAGACGTACCTATTAATATTATGTTATTATATTTTTAACACGTTTGAAATATTTAATTATTATATTTTTAATTATTTAAAGGCGATCGTGTTGCTCTTTGTGATTATATAATATGTTTTGCCTGTCATGTCCTATGCATATTAATTGTTTAATCAATTCCGTCGAGTAATTTATCAAGTCTGTCGCCAAAATTTAATTATTAAATTTTATCATTAATATTTGATTCTTCCAATTATATTTTATTATTGATGTTTCGTTAAAATTTTGAGATTCGTTAACTAATTAATTTTTCTTTTTCAGGTGCAAGACTACCGCGGCTTTACTTTTGAATGATATTTGGATTTGTCGATGTCGAGGTGGATGATTATTAAAAATCGCTCGCATCGCGGGATTTTGTATAGGTCTTGATTGTTAGTATTAATTTCTTTTTAGAGGTAATTAAGGAATACAAGGTTTAAAATTATATTATTAACTAACAAGAATGTGTATACGTATATGTATCAAAATTTTAATATTGGTTTGTATGTCTTAAGATGTTAATTTTATAAACGGCATACAATAAGATTTTATAAACGTCGATACTTTTGCTTTATATAAATGAAATATTGAATTATCATTAATCATATAATAATTTTAAATTTTAATGCATTAAGATTTCGATTTTTCATATATCAAAATGATTTTATCTAATTTATTACAATTTGTTTAGGAATACTGTTGCTGAAAATATCTTTTATTAAATTCTCATTGGTCAAAGCATTGATTTCCCAAGGGATTATTATTTTGTCTTAGTTTATTCGCGATATCCGTGTAGGACAAAAATCGTCGTGTTTAATATATGTACGTGTATGTGTATTAATTATATTTTTATTATATATTTTTCCTACACGTTACTAGAGAATATATATATATATATATTCATTGGGGAAAAGGAAGCTTATAAATCATTTCATATTTATGGTTTGATAATCATAAAGAAATTACATAAGTAAGCGTAAATGTTTCCTTTTGTATGATTATTGTTAACTTATTATTTCTTTTGTTATTACAAGGGATTCCATATATGTATATATTAATTATACGAATTTAATTTTCTATAACATGGCGATTGACTATTATTGTTAGTAATTTGCCTTACGCGTATTTATTTATAATTTGGTTATGTAATATATGCATGTGTCCGATGTACATATTATTAAAATTTGTATCCTTAGTTATTGGTTGGACATTTGTCATGAAATAATTTAATATTAATGTGCAGCGTTAAATTGTGAATTTTTATATTTTGATTATATTATCTTGGAGGGTCATTATCCTCTTCAATTATTTTATAAGAAATTGTATATAGACCTTTTATTAATTACGATTGTTCTTTTTCAGGTTTCTAGTGGTGAAAATCTACAATTAAGAGAGAGTTTACGTGGAAGAAAGAGAGAGATGTTCAAGCCTATGATTTATGCTACAAGATTCCAACGATATATATAAGCATAGAGGTTCTTATTATTATTATATTTTATTTATTCTTTTGGTTCAACAAAATGGTTTATAAATCAATTTTATTTCATTGAAAAAAAAACTCTTATTAATTTCTGGTTAACACATACTATATTTATTTAATAAATTCTGTATGTCATAAAGACTAATTAGGGGACTTTTATTTATCCGACAGATCAAATAGAAACAGATACGGATTTTAATTTTATTTAATTTATTCTCTTGAATTTTAAGTCATTATATTTATAAATTTTGTTGATGATCAGGTACATTTTGTTGTTCCATTTTGTGTATCTATGTGTATGTCTTGTTTAATAATTAGGTTAGTAGGATCAATATAGCGATTTTATTTCGATATATGTAATAGAATTAATCATGATCAGATATATATATGTGGGTAGCGTATGTATATTTTGAGTAAAGTATAATTTGAGTGATATTTGAGTCTTATAGTTCTCCTAAATAGTAATGGAGATGTTAGACACAAAATTTCAGATATATATGTATATATAAGAGGCGGTATTTATGCTTGTTTAAAAATGTAATCTTATTTCAACAAATCTGTTGGTCACGGTATTAGAGTTTATTATTAAAAGTGTCATGTATAAGAGTTATAATTTTTCTTTTGAACGTATTGTACGTTTGTTCTCGGTTATTTGTTCGTAATGTAATGAGTACGTATTTTTACTGAGTGGTTTTATATGAATATATATATATGTCACTATTGTAAAGACGATTTTATTTAGTTTTTGTGCAGAGTTTATTTTATTAATTATTTGTATTAAGCATTTTTGCTTGTAAATCAAGTCTTTGCGTCTCCTTTTATACGGTTAGGTCCTTAAGGTTATATTGTTAATAATTATTTAAAAGGGGCTTGTGGAGCAATTCCATTAATGTTAATCGTTGAGGGTTTTGATTCTTACTTTATAAGAGTGTTTCTTGTCTCTACTGGAAAATATGGGATTATTAGATTTGGCTTATATCGATGGGTTTTCCTTTACAGATTCTTAAAATTGGGGATCTATGTACGAGTATACGCGTATGAAGGCGGGAAATATTCTAATTATTTGAAGAGTGTGAATTATATATACTTATCGGAAGGATAATTGATCTTACACTTTACGATACTTTAACTAAAACTTAAATCTATTCTACGTAAGTATATATATATATTTTCTTTTTCTTTCTTTCATATATTGTTTTTTGTTATTTCATATATTGTTTTTTTTTTGTTAACAAAATGAATCGTTATCGAATCTGTTTCATTACAATTAATTATTCGGATAGTGAGAGATATTTGTAAATTTGAAATTCTTTACACTATTATAGCTTTATGATCTTCAAGTTAGTTAATTAAAGTTTATCCAATAAGTTTCCAATGATAACGGTTAGGTCCATTTTGTTAGGTTTTGTCTATATATATATATATATATATATATATTTAAATATATTGCTAATGCTGGTTTTACGGTTAGTTCCACTAGTATAACGAAATTTTATATAGAGTAATAACGATATGATAATATTATAACATTTTATTGATATTTTCTATAATTTTCAGGTATTCTGTAGCGACTTTCAATGAGTGTACTACACATATGCTATCAGCGAGGGACAGATATATATATATAGACATTATTATATAACAATAGTAGGTAAAGATTATGATATAGATATAGTTTTGGAATTTTAATATGCGATATAGTGTAATATAAAGATTTTGAAAATTTTTCATTGCGGGACGTAACACCTCCCCCCTTAAAGAGTCAAAATCCGATAGTTTTCAGAGGATTTTGATTTAGGGAGATTGAGTAGAGTTATCTAAAGTATTTATATGCTCTCTCAAGTGAGAGTAGGTTATAGGCATATTTACTTGGTTGGCGTTTTCCTCATGTTGTGCCTTCTTTCTGGGAGGCTTAACGGGAATTGGTTCCTGGGTGGTTACGTCTGGTGGTGCTGTGGCTTCCATATTTATAATCTGGTTGGCCGGTCTCTCAGGGGATGATGTTCCTCCAGAGTTGTTTTTTCGTTGTTTTTCAGAGTCCCGAGCCAGATGAAGTAACAAATTTGCGAGTGAGCTCCATAATGCTCCGAACAGGTGAATACTACATCCATAGACAGTATGTAGGGCGTATCCGTGGATGATAGTGTCGATTGCAAGTTTCACTAGTCGGATGATCATGAATATGCCGACTATTCCGGCTGTTGCAGAGCCGAAATTTATAAATCCTTTCCATATTCTTGAGGCAGTACTTTCCACTATTTTGTTCAAGGAATTTTCGTCTAACAAGTTGTAGACTGATATTCCTTCAGTATTCATAGAGTGTCCAGTCAATCCTCTGGCTATGGCATTAAGCAGCGCTGGTTTCTCTGCAGGAAACATAATATGACTCCGTAGTTTTTCAAGATCTTCATCCGAGTATATTCCGCTCACCGCAAGGGGTCCTGGAGTTAGATATCTCCATGTCAGAGCGGCCATAGGTTTCAATTGATCTGGGGGTAATTGCCTAATTTGGATTTCAGGTGTGATTTGAATCCAGGTATCTTCGATGCGGTACAAGGTGGGTAATTCGATACTACATTCGCGTTCATTACCGATTTTAGTAACAATCCTTGATTTCGGTGTGATAAATAAGGATTCGTTACGTATGGTCACGGGTAATTCTATATAACATTTTCCCGTCTTTCTCACCTTTACCTCAACAGGTATACATTTAATTATCTGGACCGCTTCTCCAGTGGTCACAGCCATGTATCCTGGTCCTTTCATAAGCCGGTAGGCGAATTCGTCAGGTTGAAGCGTAGCGAACGACAACGCGTTCATTATTACTTGCCTTTCCAATTCGCATTTTTGCAAAATGACATTATTATACAGGGATGTCATTTGTTGTCTAACATGTTTCTCGATATACACGAATTTAGAATTCATGTAGGTAAATATATCGAGATTGTTCACAGGTATTGTTCCTCGAGTGGCAAATGTATTTCCTGGTTTAGCTTCCAGGATAAATAATTTTGGATGTTCGGTTCGTAAAAGAGTATAACCACATAGGGGCATCTCTGTGGTTGTCATGAGAGCGAAGGTGATTTCCTGGATGACCAAACTATAGATAACAGGGGCTTCAGAAGTTTCCTCTGTGATTTTATTGGCGGGTCCTTCGTACAGGACATCGTATTGATGAAAATTGCAGGTGGTAGTTGGTATGGATTTCCAGAAGGTGTATCCGTCATCTGCATCTAGGCAAAAGCCATCGATGATATCACAAGTTGTACCGGATTTTAATTTAATTTTCCCGGTATTTAACTGGATAGGAACATAGGAAGATTTCAGGGAAATTTTCACGGCTGCTTGGACGACGACGTCGTCCCATGTTCCGTATGGATCATTATATTGAGCTCCTTTACAGTATCCGTCAACTTGCACACGACCAGCTATGGTGAGGCTTCGGTATGTCGTGTGGTTAGCTTTTATACCGGTAACAAGGTTGCCGTTGCCAAAAGAAAGCGTTCCATCTTGGAGCATTCTCAGGCATTGAGAGTATCCAGTTTCATGCACATAGTCGGCTCTCCCATTATGAACTGCAGAAATATGCGAATGCATGCCGCAATGATAGATATTTCTGGATATTTCGACCTTACACTGTATGACTTCGGTGTAACTATAATCAGATAGTTGGAGTAGTTGGATATGGACATCAGTGGTATTAGGTTTTCGTATGTTTAAGTCACATTCGCCAACATCAAGTAAGGAGACTGCCGTTATATTAAGGTGTTGTCCACCGCAATCAAATCCAATTAATGCGATGGTTTCGCCTAAGAGGATTAGTAGGATTAGAGGCTTCATGGTGGTCTGAAATTATTACAGTTCCAATTTGATGAGTATATAAGTAGATATATTAACTTCTGCGTACATGAATATCGGGTATAATTATAGGTAAGCGCATGTGGTTAACAGATTTGGTAATCTTACAACTAAATGAGTACATATTCATAATAATAAGATTTAATTAGATATATATATATGTATGGGTATATAAAGATTTTTCTCTAACAATAAGATCATATATGTATACGGATTTTTCCATTTTTTATATATATATATATTTTTTTTATATATTTTCCCTTTTTCTTTCTGAATATATTTATGCGTATATATTATGTGTATTTTATGATTTTTAAATCATACATGTATATATATATTTATGTTTTCTTAACATAGTATATAAGTGTGGATCATTGTGTTACGGTATTAGCTTATATAATTATAATAGTAGAG